>NW_025728156.1:0-42368 GCF_021461385.2 Schistocerca piceifrons
CTAAACCTGGACTCACAGGAGAGGTTCAAATCATAGAAAGTCAGAGTGTCAGTCCTCTTGTACTTAAGTCGGCATTGTACCTTTTGTGTTAAATTCGGATGCAATTTCTGTGTATCATCGTCAATAAGATGGTCCAAGGGATATAGTAAACCTGAACTGAAGCTTCGGAATCTAAAACTGGGCACACAGGAGAGGTTCAAATCATAGAAAGTTAGATTGTCAGTCCCTCTTGTACTTAGGTCGGCGTTGTGCCTTTTCAATTTCATTCCGATGCAATTTCTGTGCTTCATCGTCAAAAAGAAGGTCCAAGGGATACAGTAAACCTGAAGTGAAGCATCGGAATCTAAAACTGGACTCACATTAGAGGTTCAAATCGTAGAAAGTTAGAGTGTCAGTCCTCTTGTACTTAAGTCGGCATTGTGCCTTTTGTATTAAATTCGGATGCAATTTCTGTGTTTCATCGTCAATAAGAAGGTCCAAGGGATACAGTAAACCTGAGTGAAGCATCGGAATCTAAAACTGGACTCACAGGAGAGGTTCAAATCATAGAAAGTTAGAGTGTCAGTCCTCTTGTTCTTAGGTCGGCATTGTGCCATTTGAATTTAATTCCGATGCAATTTCTGTGTTTTATCGTCAATAAGAAGGTGCAAGGTATACGGTAAACCTGAAGTGAAGCATCAGAATCTAAAACTGGACTCACAGGAGAGGTTCAAATCATAGAAAGTGAGAGTGTCAGTCATCTTGTACTTAAGTCAGCATTGTGAATTTTGTATTAAATTCGGATGCAATTTCTGTGTTTCATCGTCAATGAGAAGGTCCAAAGGATACAGTAAACCTGAAGTGAAGCATCGGAATGTAAAACTGGACTCACAAGTGAGGTTCTAGTCATAGAAAGTTAGAGTGTCAGTCCTCTTCTACTTAAGTCGGCATTGTACCTTTTGAATTTAATTCCAATGCAATTTCTGTGTTTTATCGTCAATAAGAAAGTCCAAGGGATACAGTAAACCTGAAGTGAAGTATCGGAATGTAAAACTGGACTCACAGGAGAGGTTCAGATAATAGAAAGTTAGAGTCTCAGTCCTCTTGTTCTTAAGTCGTCATTGTGCAATTGAGATTAATTCCGATGCAATTTCTGTGCTTGATCGTCAATAAGAAGGTCCATGGTATACAGTAAACCTGAAGTGTAACATCGGCATCTAAAACTGGACTCACAGGAGAGGTTCAAATCATATAAAGTTAGTGTGTCACTCCTCTTGTACTTAAGTCGGCATTGTGGCTTTTGAATTTAATTCCGAAGCAATTCCTGTGTTTCATCGACAATAAGAAGGTCCAAGGGATACAGTAAACGTGAGTGAAGCATCGGAATCTAAAACTGGACTCACAGGAGAGGTTCAAATCATAGAAAGTTAGAGTGTCAGTCCTATTGTACTTAGGTCGGCATTGTGCCATTTGAATTTAATTCCGATGCAATTTCTGTGCTTCATCGTCAAAAAGAAGGTCCAAGGGATACAGTAAACCTGAAGTGAAGAATCGGAATCAAAAATTGGACTCACTATAGAGGTTCAAATCATAGAAAGTTAGAGTGTCAGTCCTCTTGTACTTAAGTCGGCATTGTGCCTTTTGTATTAAATTCGGATGCAATTTCTGTGTTTCATCGTCAATAAGAAGGACCAAGGGATACGGTAAACCTGAAGTGAAGCATCGGAATCTAAAACTTGACTCACAGGAGAGGTTAAATCATAGAAAGTTAGAGTGTCAGTCCTCTTGTACTTAAGTCGGCATTGTGCCATTTGAATTTAATTCTGATGCAATTTCTGTGCTTCATCGTCAATAAGAATGTCCAAGGTATACAGTAAACCTGAAGTGAAGCATCGGAATCTAAAACTGAACTCACAGGAGAGGTTCAATTCATAGAAAGTTAGAGTGTTACTCCTCTTGTACTGAAGTCGGCATTGTGGCTTTTGAATATAATACCGATGCAATTCCTAAGTTTCATCGTCAATAAGTAGGTCCAAGGTATACAGTTAACCTGAAGTGAAGCATCGGAATCTAAAACTTGACTCACAGGAGAAGTTCAAATCATAGAAAGTTACAGTGTCAGTCCTCTTGTACTTAAGTCGGCATTGTGCCTTTTGTATTAAATTAGGATGCAATTTCTGTGTTTCATCGTCAATAAGAAGGTCCAAGGGATACAGTAAACCTGAGTGAAGCATCGGAATCTAAAACTGGACTCACAGGAGAGGTTCAAATCATAGAAAGTTAGAGTGTCAGTCCTCTTGTACTTAGGTCGGCATTGTGCCATTTGAATTTAATTCCGATGCAATTTCTGTGTTTCATCGTCAAATAGAAAGTGCAAGGTATACAGTAAACCTGAAGTGAAGCATCAGAATCTAAAACTGGACTCACAGGAGAGGTTCAAATCATAGAAAGTGAGAGTGTCAGTCCTCTTGTACTTAAGTCGGCATTGTGCCATTTGCATTAAATTCGGATGCAATTCCTGTGTTTCATCGTCAATGAGAAGGTCCAAAGGATACAGTAAACCTGAAGTGAAGCATCGGAATGTAAAACTGGACTCACAAGAAAGGTTCTAGTCATAGAAAGTTAGAGTGTCAGTCCTCTTCTACTTAAGTCGGCATTGTGCCTTTTGAATTTAATTCCAATGCAATTTCTGTGTTTTATCGTCAATAAGAAAGTCCAAGGAGTACAGTAAACCTGAAGTGAAGCATCGGAATGTAAAACTGGACTCACAGGAGAGGTTCAGATCATAGAAAGTTAGAGTCTCAGTCCTCTTGTTCTTAAGTCGTCATTGTGCCTTTTGAGTTTAATTCCGATGCAATTTGAGTGCTTGATCGTCAATAAGAAGGTCCATGGTGTACAGTAAACCTGAAGTGTAACATCGGCATCTAAAACTGGACTCACAGGAGAGGTTCAAATCATATAAAGTTAGTGTGTCACTCCTCTTGTACTTAAGGCGGCATTGTGGCTTTTGAATTTAATTTCGAAGCAATTCCTGTGTTTCATCGACAATAAGAAGGTCCAAGGTATACAGTAAATCTGAAGTGAAGCATCGGAATGTAAAACTGGACTCACAGGAGAGGTTCAAATCATAGACATTTAGAGTGTCAGTCCTCTTGTACTTAAGTCGGCATTGTGCCTTTTATATTAAATTCGGAAGCAATTTCTGTGCTTCATCGTCAATAAGAAGGTCCATGGTATACAGTAAACCTGAAGTGTAACATCGGCATCTAAAACTGGACTCACAGGAGAGGTTCAAATCATAGAAAGTTAGAGTGCCACTCCTCCTGTACTTAAATCGGCATTGTGGCTTTTGAAATTAATTCCGATGCAATTCCTGGGTTTCATCGTCAATAAGAAGGTCCAAGGTATACAGTAAATCTGAAGTAAAGCATCGGAATCTAAAAATCGGCTCACAGGAGAGGTTCAAATCATAGAAAGTTAGAGTGTCAGTCCTCTTGTACTTAAGTCGGCATTGTGCCTTCTGTATTAAATTCGGATGCAATTTCTGTGTTTCATCGTCAATAAGAAGGTCCAAGGGATACAGTAAACGTGAGTGAAGCATCGGAATCTAAAACTGGACTCACAGGAGAGGTTCAAATCATAGAAAGTTAGAGTGTCAGTCCTATTGTACTTAGGTCGGCATTGTGCCATTTGAATTTAATTCCGATGCAATTTCTGTGCTTCATCGTCAAAAAGAAGGTCCAAGGGATACAGTAAACCTGAAGTGAAGAATCGGAATCAAAAACTGGACTCACTATAGAGGTTCAAATCATAGAAAGTTAGAGTGTCAGTCCTCTTGTACTTAAGTCGGCATTGTGCCTTTCGTATTAAATTCGGATGCAATTTCTGTGTTTCATCGTCAATAAGAAGGACCAAGGGATATAGTAAACCCGAAGTGAAGCATCGGAATCTAAAACTTGACTCACAGGAGAGGTTAAATCATAGAAAGTTAGAGTGTCAGTCCTCTTGTACTTAAGTCGGCATTGTGCCATTTGAATTTAATTCTGATGCAATTTCTGTGCTTCATCGTCAATAAGAATGTCCAAGGTATACAGTAAACCTGAAGTGAAGCATCGGAATCTAAATCTGAACTCACAGGAGAGGTTCAATTCATAGAAAGTTAGAGTGTCACTCCTCTTGTACTGAAGTCGGCATTGTGGCTTTTGAATATAATACCGATGCAATTCCTAAGTTTCATCGTCAATAAGTAGGTCCAAGGTATACAGTTAACCTGAAGTGAAGCATCGGAATCTAAAACTTGACTCACAGGAGAAGTTCAAATCATAGAAAGTTACAGTGTCAGTTCTCTTCTACTTAAGTCGGCATTGTGCCTTTTGTATTAAATTCGGATACAATTTCAGTGTTTCATCGTCAATAAGAAAGTCCAAGGGATACAGTAAAGCTGAAGTGAAGCATCGGAATCTAATTCTGGACTCACAGGAGAGGTTCAAATCATCGAAAGTTAGAG
Source organism: Schistocerca piceifrons (assembly GCF_021461385.2). NCBI lineage: Eukaryota > Metazoa > Arthropoda > Insecta > Orthoptera > Acrididae > Schistocerca > Schistocerca piceifrons. Next base: position 4,487 of record NW_025728156.1, read on the forward strand.
TCTCAGTCCTCTTGTACTTATGTCGTCATTGTGCCTTTTGAGTTTAATTCCGATGCAATTTCTGTGCTTCGTCGTCAACAAGAAGGTCCATGGTATACAGTAAACCTGAAGTGTAACATCGGTATCTAAACCTGGACTCACAGGAGAGGTTCAAATGATAGAAAGTTAGAGTGTCACTCCTCTTGTACTTAAGTCGGCATTGTGGCTTTTGAATTTAATTCCGATGCAATTCCTGTGTTTCATCGTCAATAAGAAGGTCCATGGTATACAGTAAACCTGAAGTGTAACATCGGCATCTAAACCTGGACTCACAGGAGAGGTTCAAATCATAGAAAGTCAGAGTGTCAGTCCTCTTGTACTTAAGTCGGCATTGTGCCTTTTGTGTTAAATTCGGATGCAATTTCTGTGTATCATCGTCAATAAGATGGTCCAAGGGATATAGTAAACCTGAACTGAAGCTTCGGAATCTAAAACTGGGCACACAGGAGAGGTTCAAATCATAGAAAGTTAGATTGTCAGTCCCTCTTGTACTTAGGTCGGCGTTGTGCCTTTTCAATTTCATTCCGATGCAATTTCTGTGCTTCATCGTCAAAAAGAAGGTCCAAGGGATACAGTAAACCTAAAGTGAAGCATCGGAATCTAAAACTGGACTCACATTAGAGGTTCAAATCGTAGAAAGTTAGAGTGTCAGTCCTCTTGTACTTAAGTCGGCATTGTGCCTTTTGTATTAAATTCGGATGCAATTTCTGTGTTTCATCGTCAATAAGAAGGTCCAAGGGATACAGTAAACCTGAGTGAAGCATCGGAATCTAAAACTGGACTCACAGGAGAGGTTCAAATCATAGAAAGTTAGAGTGTCAGTCCTCTTGTTCTTAGGTCGGCATTGTGCAATTTGAATTTAATTCCGATGCAATTTCTGTGTTTCATCGTCAATAAGAAGGTGCAAGGTATACAGTAAACCTGAAGTGAAGCATCAGAATCTAAAACTGGACTCACAGGAGAGGTTCAAATCATAGAAAGTGAGAGTGTCAGTCCTCTTGTACTTAAGTCAGCATTGTGAATTTTGTATTAAATTCGGATGCAATTTCTGTGTTTCATCGTCAATGAGAAGGTCCAAAGGATACAGTAAACCTGAAGTGAAGCATCGGAATGTAAAACTGGACTCACAAGTGAGGTTCTAGTCATAGAAAGTTAGAGTGTCAGTCCTCTTCTACTTAAGTCGGCATTGTGCCTTTTGAATTTAATTCCAATGCAATTTCTGTGTTTTATCGTCAATAAGAAAGTCCAAGGGATACAGTAAACCTGAAGTGAAGTATCGGAATGTAAAACTGGACTCACAGGAGAGGTTCAGATAATAGAAAGTTAGAGTCTCAGTCCTCTTGTTCTTAAGTCGTCATTGTGCAATTGAGATTAATTCCGATGCAATTTCTGTGCTTGATCGTCAATAAGAAGGTCCATGGTATACAGTAAACCTGAAGTGTAACATCGGCATCTAAAACTGGACTCACAGGAGAGGTTCAAATCATATAAAGTTAGTGTGTCACTCCTCTTGTACTTAAGTCGGCATTGTGGCTTTTGAATTTAATTCCGAAGCAATTCCTGTGTTTCATCGACAATAAGAAGGTCCAAGGGATACAGTAAACGTGAGTGAAGCATCGGAATCTAAAACTGGACTCACAGGAGAGGTTCAAATCATAGAAAGTTAGAGTGTCAGTCCTATTGTACTTAGGTCGGCATTGTGCCATTTGAATTTAATTCCGATGCAATTTCTGTGCTTCATCGTCAAAAAGAAGGTCCAAGGGATACAGTAAACCTGAAGTGAAGAATCGGAATCAAAAACTGGACTCACTATAGAGGTTCAAATCATAGAAAGTTAGAGTGTCAGTCCTCTTGTACTTAAGTCGGCATTGTGCCTTTTGTATTAAATTCGGATGCAATTTCTGTGTTTCATCGTCAATAAGAAGGACCAAGGGATACGGTAAACCTGAAGTGAAGCATCGGAATCTAAAACTTGACTCACAGGAGAGGTTAAATCATAGAAAGTTAGAGTGTCAGTCCTCTTGTACTTAAGTCGCCATTGTGCCATTTGAATTTAATTCTGATGCAATTTCTGTGCTTCATCGTCAATAAGAATGTCCAAGGTATACAGTAAACCTGAAGTGAAGCATCGGAATCTAAAACTGAACTCACAGGAGAGGTTCAATTCATAGAAAGTTAGAGTGTCACTCCTCTTGTACTGAAGTCGGCATTGTGGCTTTTGAATATAATACCGATGCAATTCCTAAGTTTAATCGTCAATAAGTAGGTCCAAGGTATACAGTTAACCTGAAGTGAAGCATCGGAATCTAAAACTTGACTCACAGGAGAAGTTCAAATCATAGAAAGTTACAGTGTCAGTCCTCTTGTACTTAAGTCGGCATTGTGCCTTTTGTATTAAATTCGGATGCAATTTCTGTGTTTCATCGTCAATAAGAAGGTCCAAGGGATACAGTAAACCTGAGTGAAGCATCGGAATCTAAAACTGGACTCACAGGAGAGGTTCAAATCATAGAAAGTTAGAGTGTCAGTCCTCTTGTACTTAGGTCGGCATTGTGCCATTTGAATTTAATTCCGATGCAATTTCTGTGTTTCATCGTCAAATAGAAAGTGCAAGGTATACAGTAAACCTGAAGTGAAGCATCAGAATCTAAAACTGGACTCACAGGAGAGGTTCAAATCATAGAAAGTGAGAGTGTCAGTCCTCTTGTACTTAAGTCAGCATTGTGAATTTTGTATTAAATTCGGATGCAATTTCTGTGTTTCATCGTCAATGAGAAGGTCCAAAGGATACAGTAAACCTGAAGTGAAGCATCGGAATGTAAAACTGGACTCACAAGTGAGGTTCTAGTCATAGAAAGTTAGAGTGTCAGTCCTCTTCTACTGAAGTCGGCATTGTGCCTTTTTAATTTAATTCCAATGCAATTTCTGTGTTTTATCGTCAATAAGAAAGTCCAAGGGATACAGTAAACCTGAAGTGAAGCATCGGAATGTAAAACTGGACTCACAGGAGAGGTTCAGATCATAGTAAGTTAGAGTCTCAGTCCTCTTGTTCTTAAGTCGTCATTGTTCAATTGAGATTAATTCCGATGCAATTTCTGTGCTTGATCGTCAATAAGAAGGTCCATGGTATACAGTAAACCTGAAGTGTAACATCGGCATCTAAAACTGGACTCACAGGAGAGGTTCAAATCATATAAAGTTAGTGTGTCACTCCTCTTGTACTTAAGTCGGCATTGTGGCTTTTGAATTTAATTCCGATGCAATTCCTGTGTTTCATCGACAATAAGAAGGTCCAAGGTATACAGTCAATCTGAAGTGAAGCATCGGAATTTAAAACTCGACGCACTGGTGAGGTTCAAATCATAGAAAGTTAGAGTGTCAGTCCTCTTGTACTTAAGTCGGCATTGTGCCTTTTGTGTTATATTCGGATGCAATTTCTGTGTTTCATCGTCAATAAGATGGTCCAAGGGATAAAGTAAACCTGAAGTGAAGCATCGGAATCTAAAACTGGACTCACAGGAGGGTTTCAAATCATAGAAAGATAGAGTGTCAGTCCTCTTGTACTTAGGTCGGCATTGTGCCTTTTGAATTTAATTCCGATGCAATTTCTGTGCTTCATCGTCAAAAAGAAGGTCCAAGGTATACAGTAAACCAGAAGTGAAGCATCGGAATCTAAAGCTGGACTCACATTAGAGGTTCATATCATAGAAAGTTAGAGTGTCAGTCCTCTTGTACTTAAGTCGGCATTGTGTCTTTTGTATTAAATTCGGATGCAATTTCTGTGTTTCATCGTCAATGAGAAGGGCCAAAGGATACAGTAAACCTGAAGTGAAGCAACGGAATGTAAACATGGACTCACAGGAGAGGTTCAAATCATAGAGATTTAGAGTGTCAGCCCTCTTGTACTTAAGTCGGCATTGTGCCTTTTGAATTCCATTCCAATGCAATTACTGTGTTTCATCGTCAATAAGAAGGTGCAAGGTATACACTAAACCTGAAGTGAACCATCGCAATCTAAATCTGGACTCACAGGAGTTGTTCAAATCATAGAAAGTGAAAGTGTCAGTCCTCTTGTACTTAAGTCGGCATTATGCCTTTTGTATTAAATTGGGATGCAATTTCTGTGTTTCATAGTCAATAAGAAGGTCCAAGGCATACAGTAAACCTGAAGTGAAGCATCGGAATCTAAAACTGGACTCACAGGAGAGGTTCAAATCATTGAAAGTTAGAGTGTTACTCCTCCTGTACTTAAGTCGGCATTGTGGCTTTTGAAATTAATTCCGATGCAATTCCTGGGTTTCATCGTCAATAAGAAGGTCCAAGGTATACAGTAAACCTGAAGTGAAGCATCGGAATCTAAAACTGAACTCACAGGAGAGGTTCAATTCATTGAAAGTTAGAGTCTCAGTCCTCTTGTACTTAAGTCTGCATTGTGCCTTTTGAATTTAATTCGGATGCAATTTCTGTGCTCCATCGTCAACAAGAAGGTCCATGGTATACAGAAAACCTGAAGTGTAAAATCGGCATCTAAAACCGAACTCACAGGAGAGGTTCAAATCATAGAAAGTTAGAGTGTCACTCCTCTTGTACTGAAGTCGGCATTGTGGCTTTTGAATATAATACCGATGCAATTCCTAAGTCTCATCGTCAATAAGAAGGTCCAAGGTATACAGTTAACCTGAAGTGAGGCATCGGAATCTAAAACTTGACTCACAGCAGAAGTTCAAATCATAGAAAGTACTGTGTCAGTCCTCTTGTACTTAAGTCGGCATTGTGCCTTTTGTATTAAATTCGAAAACAATTTCAGTGTTTCATCGTCAATAAGAAAGTCCAAGGGATACAGTAAACCTGAAGTGAAGCATAGGAATCTAAATCTGGACTCACAGGAGAGGTTCAAATCAAAGAAAGTTAGAGTCTCAGTCCTCTTGTACTTAAGTCGTCATTGTGCCTTTTGAGTTTAATTCCGATGCAATTTCTGTGCTTCGTCGTCAACAAGAAGGTCCATGGTATACAGTAAACCTGAAGTGTAACATCGGCATCTAAACCAGGACTCACAGGAGAGGTTCAAACGATAGAAAGTTAGAGTGTCACTCCTCTTGTACTTATGTCGGCATTGTGCCTTTTGTGTTAAATTCGGATGCAATTTCTGTGTTTCATCGTCAATAAGATGGTCCAAGGGATACAGTAAACCTGAACTGAAGCTTCGGAATCTAAAACTGGGCACACAGGAGAGGTTCAAATCATAGAAAGTTAGATTGTCAGTCCTCTTGTACTTAGGTCGGCATTGTGCCTTTTGAATTTAATTCTGATGCAATTTCTGTGCTTCATCGTCAAAAAAAAGGTCCAAGGGATACAGTAAACCTGAAGTGAAGCATCGGAATCTAAAACTGGACTCACATTAGAGGTTCAAATCATAGAAAGTTAGAGTGTCAGTCCACTTGTACTTAAGTAGGCATTGTTCCTTTTGTAGTAAATTCGAATGCAATTTCTGTGTTTCGTCGTCAATAAGAAGGTCAATGGTATACAGTAAACATGAAGTGTAACATCGGCATCTAAAACTGGACTCACAGGAGAGGTTCAAATCATAGAAAGTTAGCGTATCACTCCTCCTGTACTCAAGTCGGCATTGTGGCTTTTGAATTTAATTCCGATGCAATTCCTGGGTTCATCGTCAATAAGAAGGTCCAAGGTATACAGTAAATCTGAAGTAAAGCATCGGAATCTAATACTCGACTCACAGGAGAGGTTCAAATCATAGAAAGTTAGAGTGTCAGTCCTCTTGTACTTAAGTCGGCATTGTGCCTTTTGTATTAAATTCGGATGCAATTTCTGTGTTTCATCGTCAATAAGAAGGTCCAAGGGATACAGTAAACCTGAGTGAAGCATCGGAATCTAAAACTGGACTCACAGGAGAGGTTCAAATCATAGAAAGTTTGTGTGTCAGAACTCTTGTACTTAGGTCGGCATTGTGCCATTTGAATTTAATTCCGATGCAATTTCTGTATTTCATCGTCAATTAGAAGGTGCAAGGTATACAGTAAACCTGAAGTGAAGCATCAGAATCTAAAACTGGACTCACAGGAGAGGTTCAGATCATAGAAAGTTAGAGTCTCAGTCCTCTTGTTCTTAAGTCGTCATTGTGCCTTTTGAGTTTAATTCCGATGCAATTTCTGTGCTTGATCATCAATAAGAAGGTCCATGGTGTACAGTAACCCTGAAGTGTAACATCGGCATCTAAAACTGGACTCACAGGAGAGGTTCAAATCATATAAAGTTAGTGTGTCACTCCTCTTGTACTTAAGGCGGCATTGTGGCTTTTGAATTTAATTCCGAAGCAATTCCTGTGTTTCATCGACAATAAGAAGGTCCAAGGTATACAGTAAATCTGAAGTGAAGCATCGGAATCTAAAACTCGACGCACTGGTGAGGTTCAAATCATAGAAAGTTAGAGTGTCAGTCCACTTGTACTTAAATCGGCATTGTGCCTTTTGTGTTAAATTCGGATGCAATTTCTGTGTTTCATCGTCAATGAGATGGTCCAAAGGATACAGTAAACCTGAAGTGAAGCATCGGAATGTAAAACTGGACTCACAAGTGAGGTTCTAGTCATAGAAAGTTAGAGTGTCAGTCCTCTTCTACTTAAGTCGGCATTGTGCCTTTTGAATTTAATTCCAATGCAATTTCTGTGCTTGATCGTCTATAAGAAGGTCCATGGTATACAGTAAACCTGAAGTGTAACATCGGCATCTAAAACTGGACTCACAGGAGGGTTTCAAATCATAGAAAGATAGAGTGTCAGTCCTCTTGTACTTAGGTCGGCATTGTGCCTTTTGAATTTAATTCCGATGCAATTTCTGTTCTTCATCGTCAAAAAGAAGGTCCACGGTATACAGTAAACCAGAAGTGAAGCATCGGAATCTAAAGCTGGACTCACTTTAGAGGTTCATATCATAGAAAGTTAGAGTGTCAGTCCTCTTGTACTTAAGTCGGCATTGTGCCTTTTGTATTAAATTCGGATGCAATTTCTGTGTTTCATCGTCAATGAGAAGGTGCAAAGGATACAGTAAACCTGAAGTGAAGCAACGGAATGTAAAACTGTACTCACAGGAGAGGTTCAAATCATAGAAGTTTAGAGTGTCAGTCCTCTTGTACTTAAGTCGGCATTGTGCCTTTTGAATTCAATTCCAATGCAATTTCTGTGTTTCATCGTCAATAAGAAGGTGCAAGGTATACACTAAACCTGAAGTGAACCATCGGAATCTAAATCTGGACTCACAGGAGTGGTTCAAATCATAGAAAGTGAAAGTGTCAGTCCTTTTGTACTTAAGTCGGCATTGTGCCTTTGTATTAAATTGGGATGCAATTTCTGTGTTTCATCGTCAATAAGAAGGTCCAAGGGATACAGTAAACCTGAGTGAAGCATCGGCATCTAAAACTGGACTCACAGGAGAGGTTCAAATCATAGAAAGTTAGAGTGTCAGTCCTCTTGTACTTAAGTCGGCATTGTGCCATTGGAATTTAATTCCGATGCAATTTCTGTGCATCATCGTCAATAAGAAGGTCCAAGGTGTACAGTAAACCTGGAGTGAAGCATCAGAATCTAAAACTGGACTCACAGGAGAGGTTCAAATCATAGAAAGTGAGACTGTCAGTCCTCTTGTACTTAAGTCGGCATTGTGCCGTTTGTATTAAATTCGGATGCAATTTCTGTGTTTCATCGTCAATGAGAAGGTCCAAATATACAGTAAACCAGAAGTGAAGCATCGGAATCTAAAACTGGACTCACAGGAGAGGTTCAAATCATAGGAAGTGAGAGTGTCAGTCCTCTTGTACTGAAGTCGGCATTGTGGCTTTTGAATTCAATTCCGATGCAATTCCTAAGTTTCATCGTCAATAAGAAGGTCCAAGGTATACAGTTAACCTGAAGTGAAGCATCGGAATGTAAAACTTGACTCACAGCAGAAGTTCAAATAATAGAAAGTTACAGTGTCAGTCCTCTTGTACTTAAGTCGGCATTGTGCATTTTGTATTAAATTCGGGTACAATTTCTGTGTTTCATCGTCAATAAGAAAGTCCAAGGGATTCAGTATACCTGAATTGAAGCATCGGAATCTAAAACTGGACTCACAGGAGAGGTTCAAATCATAGAAAGTTAGAGTCTCAGTCCTCTTGTACTTATGTCGTCATTGTGCCTTTTGAGTTTAATTCCGATGCAATTTCTGTGCTTCATCGTCAATAAGAAGGTCCAACGGATACAGTAAACCTGAGTGAAGCATCGGAATCTAAAACTGGATTAACAGGAGAGGTTCAAATCATAGAAAGTTATAGTGTCAGTCCTCTTGTTCTTACGTCGGCATTGTGCCATTTGAATTTAATTCCGATGCAATTTCTGTGTTTCATCGTCAATAAGAAGGTGCAAGGTATGCAGTAATCCTGAAGTGAAGCATCAGAATCTAAAACTGGACTCACAGGAGAGGTTCATATCATAGAAAGTTAGAGTGTCAGTCCTCTTGTACTTAAGTCGGCATTGTGCCTTTTGAATTCAATTCCAATGCAATTTCTGTGTTTCATCGTCAATAAGAAGGTGCAAGGTATACACTAAACCTGAAGTGAATCATCGGAATCTAAATCTGGACTCACAGGAGTGGTTCAAATAATAGAAAGTGAAAGTGTCAGTCCTCTTGTACTTAAGTCGGCATTGTGCCTTTTGTATTAAATTGGGATGCAATTTCTGTGTTTCATAGTCAATAAGAAGGTCCAAGGGATACAGTAAACCTGAAGTGAAGCATCGGAATCTAAAACTGGACTCACAGGAGAGGTTCAAATCATGGAAAGTTAGAGTGTCACTCCTCCTGTACTTAAGTCGGCATTGTGGCTTTTGAAAATAATTCCGATGCAATTCCTGCGTTTCATCGTCAATAAGAAGGTCCAAGGTATACAGTAAATCTGAAGTAAAGCATCGGAATCTAAAACTCGACTCACAGTAGAGGTTCAAATCATAGAAAGTTAGAGTGTCAATCCTATTGTACTTAGGTCGGCATTGTGCCATTTGAATTTAATTCCGATGCAATTTCTGTGCTTCATCGTCAAAAAGAAGGTCCAAGGGATACAGTAAACCTGAAGTGTAAAATCGGCATCTAAAACTGAACTCACAGGAGAGGTTCAAATCATATAAAGTTAGTGGGTCACTCGTCTTGTACTTAAGTCGGCATTGTGGCTTTTGAATTTAATTCCGAAGCAATTCCTGTGTTTCATCGACAATAAGAAGGTCCAAGGTATACAGTAAATCTGAAGTGAAGCATCGGAATCTAAAACTCGACGCACTGGTGAGGTTCAAATCATAGAAAGTTAGAGTGTCAGTCCTCTTGTACTTAAGTCGGCATTGTGCCTTTTGTGTTAAATTCGGATGCAATTTCTGTGTTTCATCGTCAATTAGATGGTGCAAGGGATACAGTAAACCTGAAGTGAAGCATCGGAATCTAAAACTGGACTCACAGGAGAGTTTCAAATCATAGAAAGATAGACTGTCAGTCCTCTTGTACTTAGGTCGGCATTGTGCCTTTTGAATTTAATTCCGATGCAATTTCTGTGCCTCATCGTCAAAAAGAAGGTCCAAGGTATACAGTAAACCTGAGTGAAGCATCGGAATCTAAAACTGGACTCACAGGAGAGGTTCAAATCATAGAAAGTGAGAGTGTCAGTCCTCTTGTACTTAAGACGACATTGTGTCTTTTGTATTAAATTCGGATGCAAAGTCTGTGTTTCATCGTCAATGAGAAGGTCCAAAGGATACAGTAAACCTGAAGTGAAGCATCGGAATGTAAAACTGGACTGACAGGAGAGGTTCAAATCATAGGAAGTGAGAGTGTCAGTCCTCTTGTACTTAAGTAGGCATTGTGCCTTTTGTATTAAAGTAGGATGCAATTTCTGTGTTTCATCGTCAATAAGAAGGTCCAAGGGATACAGTAAACCTGAGTGAAGCATCGGCATCTAAAACTGGACTCACAGGAGAGGTTCAAATCATAGAAAGTTAGAGTGTCAGTCCTCTTGTACTTAAGTCGGCATTGTGCCATTGGAATTTAATTCCGATGCAATTTTGTGCTCCATCGCCAATAAGAAGGTCAGAGGGATACAGTAAACCTGAAGTGAAGCATCGGAATCTATAACTAGTGTCACAGGAATGGTTCAAAACATAGACAGTAGGAAGAGTCAGTCTACTTGTACTTGCGTCGGCATAGTGCCTTTTGTATTTAATTACGATGCAATTTCTGTTTTTCTTCGTCAATAAGAAGGTGAGAGGGATACAGTAATCCTGAAGTGAAGCATCGGAATCTAAAACTTGACTCACAGGAGAAGTTCAAATCATAGAAAGTTACAGTGTCAGTTCTCTTGTACTTAAGTCGGCATTGTGCCTTTTGTATTAAATTCGGATACAATTTCAGTGTTTCATCGTCAATAAGAAAGTCCAAGGGATACAGTAAACCTGAAGTGAAGCATCGGAATCTAAATCTGGACTCACAGGAGAGGTTCAAATCATAGAAAGTTAGAGTCTCAGTCCTCTTGTACTTAAGTCGTCATTGTGCCTTTTGAGTTTAATTCCGATGCAATTTCTGTGCTTCGTCGTCAACAAGAAGGTCCATGGTATACAGTAAACCTTAAGTGTAACATCGGCATCTAAAACTGGGCTCACAGGGGAGGTACAAATCATATTAAGTTAGAGTATCACTCCTCCTGTACTTAAGTCGCCATTGTGGCTTTTGAATTTAATTCCGATGCAATTCCTGGGTTTCATCGTCAATAAGAAGGTCCAAGGTATACAGTAAATCTGAAGTAAAGCATCGGAATCTAAAACTCGACTCACAGGAGAGGTTCAAATCATAGAAAGTTAGAGTGTCAGTCCTCTTGTACTTAAGTCGGCATTGTGCCTTTTGTATTAAATTCGGATGCAATTTCTGTGTTTCATCGTCAATAAGAAGGTCCAAGGGATACAGTAAACCTGAGTGAAGCATCGGAATCTAAAACTGGACTCACAGGAGAGGTTCAAATCATAGAAAGTTAGAGTGTCAGTCCTCTTGTACTTAGGTCGGCATTGTGCCATTTGAATTTAATTCCGATGCAATTTCTGTGTTTCATCGTCAATAAGAAGGTGCAAGGTATACAGTAAACCTGAAGTGAAGCATCAGAATCTAAAACTGGACTCACAGGAGAGGTTCAATTCATAGAAAGTGAGAGTGTCAGTCCTCTTGTACTTAAGTCGGCATTGTGCCTTTTGTATTAAATTCGGATGCAATTTCTGTGTTTCATCGTCAATGAGAAGGTCCAAAGGATACAGTAAACCTGAAGTGAAGCATCGGAATGTAAACCTGGACTCACAAGTGAGGTTCTAGTCATAGAAAGTTAGAGTGTCAGTCCTCTTCTACTTAAGTCGGCATTGTGATTTTTGAATTTAATTCCAATGCAATTTCTGTGTTTTATCGTCAATAAGAAAGTCCAAGGAGTACAGTAAACCTGAAGTGTAACATCGGCATCTAAAACTGGACTCACAGGAGAGGCTCAAATCATATAAAGTTAGTGTGTCACTCCTCTTGTACTTAAGTCGGCATTGTGGCTTTTGAATTTAATTCCGAAGCAATTCCTGTGTTTCATCGACAATAAGAAGGTCCAAGGTATACAGTAAATCTGAAGTGAAGCATCGGAATCTAAAACTCGACGCACCGGTGAGGTTCAAATCATAGAAAGTTAGAGTGTCAGTCCTCTTGTACTTAAGTCGGCATTGTGCCTTTTGTGTTAAATTCGGATGCAATTTCTGTGTTACATCGTCAATAAGATGGTGCAAGGGATACAGTAAACCTGAAGTGAAGCATCGGAATCTAAAACTGGACTCACAGGAGAGTTTCAAATCATAGAAAGATAAACTGTCAGTCCTCTTGTACTTAGGTCGGCATTGTGCCTTTTGAATTTAATTCCGATGCAATTTCTGTGCTTCATCGTCAAAAAGAAGGTCCAAGGTATACAGTAAACCTGAGTGAAGCATCGGAATCTAAATTTGGACTCACAGGAGAGGTTCAAATCATAGAAAGTGAGAGTGTCAGTCCTCTTGTACTTAAGTCGGCATTGTGTCTTTTGTATTAAATTCGGATGCAATGTCTGTGTTTCATCGGCAATGAGAAGGTCCAAAGGATACAGTAAACATGAAGTGAAGCATCGGAATGTAAAACTGGACTGACAGGAGAGGTTCAAATCATAGGAAGTGAGAGTGTCAGTCCTCTAGTACTTAAGTAGGCATTGTGCCTTTTGTATTACATTCGGATGCAATTTCTGTGTTTCATCGTCAATAAGAAGGTCCAAGGGATACAGTAAACCTGAGTGAAGCATCGGCATCTAAAACTGGACTCACAGGAGAGGTTCAAATCATAGAAAGTTAGAGTGTCAGTCCTCTTGTACTTAAGTCGGCATTGTGCCATTTGAATTTAATTCCGATGCAATTTCTGTGTTTCATCGTCAATAAGAAGGTGCAAGGTATACAGTAAACCTGAAGTGAAGCATCAGAATCTAAAACTGGACTCACAGGAGAGGTTCAATTCATAGAAAGTGAGAGTGTCAGTCCTCTTGTACTTAAGTCGGCATTGTGCCTTTTGTATTAAATTCGGATGCAATTTCTGTGTTTCATCGTCAATGAGAAGGTCCAAAGGATACAGTAAAACTGAAGTGAAGCATCGGAATGTAAACCTGGACTCACAAGTGAGGTTCCAGTCATAGAAAGTTAGAGTGTCAGTCCTCTTCTACTTAAGTCGGCATTGTGATTTTTGAATTTAATTCCAATGCAATTTCTGTGTTTTATCGTCAATAAGAAAGTCCAAGGAGTACAGTAAACCTGAAGTGAAGCATCGGAATGTAAAACTGGACGCACAGGAGAGGTTCAGATCATAGAAAGTTAGAGTCTCAGTCCTCTCGTTCTTAAGTCGTCATTGTGCCTTTTGAGTTTCATTCCGATGCAATTTCTGTGCTTGATCGTCAATAAGAAGTTCCATGGTATGCAGTAAACCTGAAGTGTAACATCGGCATCTAAAACTGGACTCACAGGAGAGGTTCAAATCATATAAAGTTAGTGTGTCACTCCTCTTGTACTTAAGTCGGCATTGTGGCTTTTGAATTTAATTCCGAAGCAATTCCTGTGTTTCATCGGCAATAAGAAGGTCCAAGGTATACAGTAAATCTGAAGTGAAGCATCGGAATCTAAAACTCGACGCACTGGTGAGGTTCAAATCATAGAAAGTTAGAGTGTCAGTCCTCTTGTACTTAAGTCGGCATTGTGTCTTTTGTATTAAATTCGGATGCAATGTCTGTGTTTCATCGTCAATGAGAAGGTCCAAAGGATACAGTAAACCTGAAGTGAAGCATCGGAATGTAAAACTGGACTGACAGGAGAGGTTCAAATCATAGGAAGTGAGAGTGTCAGTCCTCTTGTACTTAAGTAGGCATTGTGCCTTTTGTATTAAATTCGGATGCAATTTCTGTGTTTCATCGTCAATAAGAAGGTCCAAGGGATACAGTAAACCTGAGTGAAGCATCGGCATCTAAAACTGGACTCACAGGAGAGGTTCAAATCATAGAAAGTTAGAGTGTCAGTCCTCTTGTACTTAAGTCGGCATTGTGCCATTGGAATTTAATTCCGATGCACTTTCTGTGCTTCATCGTCAATAAGAAGGTCCAAGGTGTACAGTAAACCTGAAGTGAAGCATCGGAATCTAAAACTGGACTCACAGGAGATGTTCAATTCATAGAAAGTTAGAGTGTCAGTCCACTAGTACTTAAGTGGGCATTGTGCCTTTTGTACTAAATTCGGATGCAATATCTGTGTTTCGTCGTCAATAAGAAGGTCCATGGTATACAGTAAACCTGAAGTGTAACATCGGCATCTAAAACTGGACTCACAGGAGAGGTTCAAATCATAGAAAGTGAGAGTGTCAGTCCTCTTGTACTTAAGTCGGCATTGTGCCGTTTGTATTAAATTCGGATGCAATTTCTGTGTTTCATCGTCAATGAGAAGGTCCAAAGGATACAGTAGACCTGAAGTGAAGCATCGGAATCTAAAACTGGACTCACAGGAGAGGTTCAAATCATAGGAAGTGAGAGTGTCAGTCCTCTTATACTGAAGTCGGCATTGTGGCTTTTGAATTCAATTCCGATGCAATTCCTAAGTTTCTTCGTCAATAAGAAGGTCCAAGGTATAGAGTTAACCTGAAGTGAAGCATCCAAATGTAAAACTTGACTCACAGGAGAAGTTCAAATAATAGAAAGTTACAGTGTCAGTCCTCTTATTTTTAAGTCGGCATTGTGCCTTTTGTATTAAATTCGGATACAATTTCTGTGTTTCATCGTCAATAAGAAAGTCCAAGGGATTCAGTAAACCTGAATTGAAGCATCGGAATCTAAAACTGGACTCACAAGAGAGGTTCAAATCATAGAAAGTTAGAGTCTCAGTCCTGTTGTACTTAAGTCGTCATTGTGCCTTTTGAGTTTAATTCCGATGCAATTTCTGTGCTTCATCGTCAATAAGAAGGTCCATGGTATACAGTAAACCTGAAGTGTAACATCGGCATCTAAAACTGGACTCACAATAGAGGTTCAAATCATAGATAGATAGAGTGTCAGTCCACTTGTACTTAAGTAGGCATTGTGCCTTTTGTATTAAATTCGGATGCAATTTCTGTGTTTCGTCGTCAATAAGAAGGTCCATGGTATACAGTAAACCTGAAGTGTAACATTGGCATCTAAAACTGGACTCACAGGAGAGGTTCAAATCATAGAAAGTGAGAGTGTCAGTCCTCTTGTACTTAAGTCGGCATTGTGCCATTTGTATTAAATTTGGGTGCAATTTCTGTGTTTCATCGTCAATGAGAAGGTCCAAAGGATACAGTAAACCTGAAGTGAAGCATCGGAATGTAAAACTGGACTCACAAGAGAGGTTCTAATAATAGAAAGTTAGAGTGTCAGTCCTCTTGTACTTAAGTCGGCATGTGCCTTTTGAATTTATTTCCAATGCAATTTCTGTGTTTCATCGTCAATAAGAAGGTCCAAGGGATACAGTAAACCTGAAGTGAAGCATCGGAATCTAAAACTGGACTCACAGGAGAGGTTCAAATCATAGCAAGTTAGAGTCTCAGTCCTCTTGTTCTTAAGTCGTCATTGTGCCTTTTGAGTTTAATTCCGATGGAATTTCTGTGCTTCATCGTCAGTAAGAAGGTCCATGGTATACAGTAAACCTGAGGTGTAACATCGGCATCTAAAACTGGACTCACAGGAGAGGTTCAAATCATAGAAAGTTAGTGTGTCACTCCTCTTGTACTTAAGTTGGCATTGTGGCTTTTGAATTTAATTCCGATGCAATTCCTGTGTTTCATCGTCAATAAGGAGGTGCAAGGTATACAGTAAACCTGAAATGAAGCATCGGAATCTAAAACTGGACTCAAAGGAGAGATTAGAATCATAGAAAGTGAGTGTCAGTCCTCTTGTACTTATGTCGGCATTGTGCCTTTTGTGTTAAATTCGCATGCAATTTCTGTGTTTCATCGTCAATAAGAAGGTCCAAGGGATACAGTAAACCTGAAGTAAAGCATCGGAATCTAAAACTGCACTCACAGGAGAGGTTCAAATCATAGAAAGTGAGAGTGTCAGTCCTCTTGTACTTAAGTCGGCATTGTGCTATTGTTTTAAATTCGGATGCAATTTCTGTGTTTCATCGTCAATAAGAAGGTCTAAGGGATACAGTAAACATAAAGTGAAGCATCGGAATCTAAAACTGGACTCACAGGAACGATTCAAATCATAGAAAGTGGGAGTGTCAGTCCTCTTGTACTTAAGTCGGCATTATGCCTTTTGTATTAAATTCGGATGCAATTTCTGTGTTTCATCGTCAATAAGATGGTGCAAGGTATACAGTCAACCTGAATTGAAGCATAGGAATCTAAAACTTGACTCACAGGAGAGATTCATATCATAGAAAGTGAGAGTGTCAGTCCTCTTGTACTTAAGTAGGCATTGTGCCTTTTGTATTAGATTCGGATGCAATTTCTGTGTCTCATCGTCAATGAGAAGGTCCAAAGGATACAGTAAACCTGAAGTGAGGCATCGGAATGTAAAACTGGACTCACATTAGAGGTTCAAATCATTGAAAGTTACAGTGTCAGTCCACTTGTATGTAAGTAGGCATTGTGCCTTTTGTGTTAAATTCGGATGCAATTTCTGTGTTTCGTCGTCAATAAGAAGGTCCATGGTATACAGTAAACCTGAAGTGTAACATCGGCATCTAAAACTGGACTCACATTAGAGGTTCAAATCATAGAAAGTTAGAGTGTCACTCCTCCTGTACTTAAGTCGGCATTGTGGCTTTTGAATTTAATTCCGATGCAATTCCTGGGTTTCGTCGTCAGTAAGAAGGTCCAAGGTATACAATAAATTTGAAATAAAGCATCGGAATCTAAAACTCGACTCACAGGAGAGGTTCAAAACATAGAAAGTTAGTGCGTCACTCCTCTTGTACTTAAGTCGGCATTGTGGCTTTTGAATTAAATTCCGATGCAATTCCTGTGCTTCATCGTCAATTAGAAGGTCCAAGGTGTACAGTAAACCTGAAGTGAAGCATCGGAATCTATAACTGGACTCATAGGAGAAGTTCAATTCATAGAAAGTTAGAGTCTCAGTCCTCTTGTACTTAGGTCGGCATTGTGCCTTTTGAATTTAATTCCGATGCAATTATTTTGCTTCATCGTCAAAAAGAAGGTCCAAGGGATACAGTAAACCTGAAGTGAAGCATCGGAATCAAAAACTGGACTCACATTAGAGGTTCAAATCATAGATAGTTAGAGTGTCAGTCCTCTTGTACTTACGTCGGCATTGTGCCTTTTGTATTAAATTCGGATGCTATTTCTGTGTTTCATCGTCAATACGAAAGACCAAGGGATACAGTAAACCTGAAGTGAAACATCGGAATCTAAAACTGGACT
Organism: Schistocerca piceifrons; assembly: GCF_021461385.2. Taxonomy (NCBI): domain Eukaryota; kingdom Metazoa; phylum Arthropoda; class Insecta; order Orthoptera; family Acrididae; genus Schistocerca; species Schistocerca piceifrons. The sequence goes on from NW_025728156.1 coordinate 21,532, forward strand.
CACAGGAGAGTTTCAAATCATAGAAAGTTAGAGTGTCAGTGCTCTTGTACTTAAGTCGGCATTGTGCCATTTGAATTTAATTCCGATGCAATTTCTGTGCTTCATCGTCAATAAGAAAGTCCAAGGTGTACAGTAAACCTGAAGTGAAGCATCGGAATCTAAAACTGGTTTCACAGGAGAAGTTCAATTCATAGAAAGTTAGAGTCTCAGTCCTCTTGTACTTAAGTCGGCATTGTGCCTTTTGAATTTAATTCGGATGCAATTTCTGTGCTCCATCGTCAATAAGAAGGTCCATGGTATACAGAAAACCTGAAGTGTAAAATCGGCATCTAAAACTGGACTCACAGGAGAGGTTCAAATCATAGAAAGTTAGGGTGCATTCCTCTTGTACTGAAGTCGGCATTGTGGCTTTTGAATATAATTCCGATGCAATTCATAAGTTTCATCGTCAATAAGAATGTCCAAGGTATACTGTTAACCTGAAGTGAAGCATCGGAATCTAAACCTTGACTCACAGGAGAATTTCAAATCATAGAAAGCTACAGTGTCAGTCCTCTTGTACATAAGTCGGCATTGTGCCTTTTGTATTAAATTCGAATACAATTTCAGTGTTTCCTCGTCAATAAGAAAGTCCAAGGGATACAGTAAACCTGAAGTGAAGCATCGGAATCTAAAACTGGACTCACAGGAGAGTTTCAAATCATAGAAAGTTAGAGTCTCAGTCCTCTTGTACTTAATTCGTCATTGTGCCTTTTGAGTTCAATTCCGATGCAATTTCTGTGCTTCGTCGTCAATAAGAAGGTCCATGGTATACAGTAATCCTGAAGTGTAACATCGGCATCTAAAACTGGACTCACAGGAGAGGTTCAAATGATAGATAGTTAGAGTATCACTCCTCTTGTACTTAAGTCGGCATTGTGGCTATTGAATTTAATTCCGATGCAATTCCTGTGTTTCATCGTCAATAAGAAGGTCCAAGGTATACAGTAAATCTGAAGTGAAGCATTGGAATCTAAAACTCGACCCACAGGAGAGGTTCAAATCATAGAAAGTTAGAGTGTCAGTCCTCTTGTTCTTAAGTTGGCATTGTGTCTTTTGAATTTAATTCCGATGTGTTTCATCGTCAATACGAAGGTAAAAGTTATACATTAAACCTGATGTAAAGCATCAGAATCTAAAACTGGACTCACAGGACAGGTTCAAATCATAGAAAGTTAGAGTGTCAGTCCTCCTGTACTTAAGGCGGCATTGTGCCTTTTGTATAAAATTCGGATGCAATTTCTGTGTTTCGTCGTCAACAAGAAGGTGCAAGGTATACAGTAAACCTGAAATGAAGCATCGGAATCTAAAACTGGACTCAAAGGAGAGGTTCAAATCATAGAAAGTGAGTGTCAGTCCTCTTGTACTTAAGTCGGCATTGTGCCTTTTGTGTTAAATTCGCATGCAATTTCTGTGTTTCATCGTCAATAAGAAGGTCCAAGGGATACAGTAAACCTGAAGTAAAGGATCGGAATCTAAAACTGCACTCACAGGAGAGGTTCAAATCATAGAAAGTGAGAGTGTCAGTCCTCTTGTACTTAAGTCGGCATTGTGCTATTGTTTTCAATTCGGATGCAATTTCTGTGTTTCATCGTCAATAAGAAGGTCTAAGGGATACAGTAAACTTAAAGTGAAGCATCGGAATCTAAAACTGGACTCACAGGAGCGGTTCAAATCATAGAATGTGAGAGTGTCAGTCCTCTTGTACTTAAGTCGGCATTGTGCCTTTTGTATTAATTTCGGATGCAATTTCTGTGTTTCATCGTCAATAAGAAGGTGCAAGGGATACAGTAAACCTGAGTGAAGCATCGGCTTCTAAAACTAGACTCACAGGAGAGGTTCAAATCATAGAAAGTTAGAATGTCAGTCCTCTTGTACTTAAGTCTTCATTGTGCCATTGGAATTTAATTCCGATGCAATTTCTGTGCTTCATCGTCAATAAGAAGGTCCAAGGTGTACAGTAAACCTGGAGTGAAGCATCGGAATCTAAAACTGGACTCACAGGAGAAGTTCAAATCATAGAAAGTGAGAGTGTCAGTCCTCTTGTACTTAAGTCGGCATTGAGCTATTGTTTTAAATTCGGATGCAATTTCTGTGTTTCATCGTCAATAAGAAGGTCTAAGGGATACAGTAAACATAAAGTGAAGCATCGGAATCTAAAACTGGACTCACAGGAACGATTCAAATCATAGAAAGTGGGAGTGTCAGTCCTCTTGTACTTAAGTCGGCATTATGCCTTTTGTATTAAATTCGGATGCAATTTCTGTGTTTCATCGTCAATAAGATGGTGCAAGGTATACAGTAAACGTGAATTGAAGCATAGGAATCTAAAACTTGACTCACAGGAGAGATTCATATCATAGAAAGTGAGAGTGTCAGTCCTCTTGTACTTAAGTGGGTATTGTGCCTTTTGTATTAGATTCGGATGCAATTTCTGTGTCTCATCGTCAATGAGAAGGTCCAAAGGATACAGTAAACCTGAAGTGAAGCATCGGAATGTAAAACTGGACTCACATTAGAGGTTCAAATCATAGAAAGTTACAGTGTCAGTCCACTTGTATGTAAGTAGGCATTGTGCCTTTTGTATTAAATTCGGATGCAATTTCTGTGTTTCGTCGTCAATAAGAAGGTCCATGGTATACAGTAAACCTGAAGTGTAACATCGGCATCTAAAACTGGACTCACATTAGAGGTTCAAATCATAGAAAGTTAGAGTGTCACTCCTCCTGTACTTAAGTCGGCATTGTGGCTTTTGAATTTAATTCCGATGCAATTCCTGGGTTTCGTCGTCAGTAAGAAGGTCCAAGGTATACAATAAAATTGAAATAAAGCATCGGAATCTAAAACTCGACTCACAGGAGAGTTTCAAATCATAGAAAGTTAGAGTGTCAGTCCTCTTGTACTTAAGTCGGCATTGTGCCATTTGAATTTAATTCCGATGCAATTTCTGTGCTTCATCGTCAATAAGAAAGTCCAAGGTGTACAGTAAACCTGAAGTGAAGCATCGGAATCTAAAACTGGTTTCACAGGAGAATTTCAATTCATAGAAAGTTAGAGTCTCAGTCCTCTTGTACTTAAGTCGGCATTGTGCCTTTTGAATTTAATTCGGATGCAATTTCTGTGCTCCATCGTCAATAAGAAGGTCCATGGTATACAGAAAACCTGAAGTGTAAAATCGGCACCTAAAACTGGACTCACAGGAGAGGTTCAAATCATAGAAAGTTAGAGTGCATTCCTCTTGTACTGAAGTCGGCATTGTGGCTTTTTAATATAATTCCGATGCAATTCCTAAGTTTCATCGTCAATAAGAATGTGGAAGGTGTACAGTTAACCTGAAGTGAAGCATCGGAATCTAAACCTTGACTCACAGGAGAATTTCAAATCATAGAAAGCTACAGTGTCAGTCCTCTTGTACATAAGTCGGCATTGTGCCTTTTGTATTAAATTCGAATACAATTTCAGTGTTTCCTCGTCAATAAGAAAGTCCAAGGGATACAGTAAACCTGAAGTGAAGCATCGGAATCTAAAACTGGACTCACAGGAGAGTTTCAAATCATAGAAAGTTAGAGTCTCAATCCTCTTGTACTTAATTCGTCATTGTGCCTTTTGAGTTTAATTCCGATGCAATTTCTGTGCTTCGTCGTCAATAAGAAGGTCCATGGTATACAGTAAACCTGAAGTGTAACATCGGCATCTAAAACTGGACTCACAGGAGAGGTTCAAGTGATAGATAGTTAGAGTATCACTCCTCTTGTACTTAAGTCGGCATTGTGGCTATTAAATTTAATTCCGATGCAATTCCTGTGTATCATCGTCAATAAGAAGGTCCAAGGTATACAGTAAATCTGAAGTGAAGCATTGGAATCTAAAACTCGACCCACAGGAGAGGTTCAAATCATAGAAAGTTAGAGTGTCAGTCCTCTTGTTCTTAAGTTGGCATTGTGTGTTTTGAATTTAATTCCGATGTGTTTCTTCGTCAATACGAAGGTAAAAGTTATACATTATACCTGATGTAAAGCATCAGAATCTAAAACTGGACTCACAGGACAGGTTCAAATCATAGAAAGTTAGAGTGTCAGTCCTCCTGTACTTAAGGCGGCATTGTGCCTTTTGTATAAAATTCGGATGCAATTTCTGTGTTTCGTCGTCAACAAGAAGGTGCAAGGTATACAGTAAACCTGAAATGAAGCATCGGAATCTAAAACTGGACTCAAAGGAGAGGTTCAAATCATAGAAAGTGAGTGTCACTCCTCTTGTACTTAAGTCGGCATTGTGCCTTTTGTGTTAAATTCGCATGCAATTTCTGTGTTTCATCGTCAATAAGAAGGTCCAAGGGATACAGTAAACCTGAAGTAAAGGATCGGAATCTAAAACTGCACTCACAGGAGAGGTTCAAATCATAGAAGGTGAGAGTGTCAGTCCTCTTGTACTTAAGTCGGCATTGTGCTATTGTTTTCAATTCGGATGCAATTTCTGTGTTTCATCGTCAATAAGAAGGTCTAAGGGATACAGTAAACATAAAGTGAAGCATCGGAATCTAAAACTGGACTCACAGGAGCGGTTCAAATCATAGAATGTGAGAGTGTCAGTCCTCTTGTACTTAAGTCGGCATTGTGCCTTTTGTATTAATTTCGGATGCAATTTCTGTGTTTCATCGTCAATAAGAAGGTGCAAGGGATACAGTAAACCTGAGTGAAGCATCGGCTTCTAAAACTAGACTCACAGGAGAGGTTCAAATCATAGAAAGTTTGATTGTCAGTCCTCTTGTACTTAAGTCGGCATTGTGCCATTGGAATTTAATTCCGATGCAATTTCTGTGCTTCATCGTCAATAAGAAGGTCCAAGGTGTACAGTAAACCTGAAGTGAAGCATCGGAATCTAAAACTGGACTCACAGGAGAAGTTCAATACATAGAAACTTAGAGTGTCAGTCCACTTGTACTTAAGTAGGCATTGTGCCTTTTGTATTAAATTCGGATGCAATTTCTGTGTTTCGTCGTCAATAAGAAGGTCCATGGTATACAGTAAACCTGAAGTGTAACATCGGCATCTAAAACTGGACTCACAGGAGAGGTTCAAATCATAGAAAGTGAGAGTGTCAGTCCTCTTGTACTTAAGTCGGCATTGTGCCGTTTGTATTAAATTCGGATGCAATTTCTGTGTTTCATCGTCAATGAGAAGGTCCAAAGGATACAGTAAACCTGAAGTGAAGCATCGGAATCTAAAACTGGACTCACAGGAGAGGTTCAAATCATAGGAAGTGAGAGTGTCAGTCCTCTTGTACTGAAGTCGGCATTGTGGCTCTTGAATTCAATTCCGATGCAATTCCTAAGTTTCATCGTCAATAAGAAGGTCCAAGGTATACAGTTAACGTGAAGTGAAGCATCGGAATGTATAACTTGACTCACAGCAGAAGATCAAATAATAGAAAGTTACAGTGTCAGTCCTCTTGTACTTAAGTCGGCATTGTGCCTTTTGTATTAAATTCGGATACAATTTCTGTGTTTCATCGTCAATAAGAAAGTCCAAGGGATTCAGTAAACCTTAATTGAAGCATCGGAATCTAAATCTGGACTCACAGGAGAGGTTCAAATCATTGAAAAATTAGAGTCTCAGTCCTCTTGTACTTAAGTCGTCATTGTGCCCTTTGAATTTAATTCCGATGCAATTTCTGTGCTTCATCGTCAATAAGACGGTCCATGGTATATAGTAAACCTGAAGTGTAACATCGGCATCTAAAACTGGACTCACAGGAGAGGTTCAAATCGTAGAAAGTTAGAGTGTCAGTCCACCTGTACTTAAGTAGGCATTGTGCCTTTTGTATTAAATTCGGACGCAATTTCTGTGTTTCGTCGTCAATAAGAAGGTCCATTGAATACAGTAAACCTGAAGTGTAACATCGGCATCTAAAACTGGACTCACAGGAGAGGTTCAAATCATAGAAAGTGAGAGTGTCAGTCCTCTTGTACTTAAGTCGGCTTTGTGCCATTTGTATTAAATTCGTATGCTATTTCTGTGTTTCATCGTCAGTGAGAAGGTCCAAAGGATACAGTAAACCTGAAGTGAAGCATCGGAATGTAAAACTGGTCTCACAAGAGAGGTTCTAATCATAGAAAGTTAGAGTGTCAGTTCTCTTCTACTTAAGTCGGCATTGTGCCTTTTGAATTTAAATCCAATGAAATTTCTGTGTTTAATCGTCAATAAGAAGGTCCAAGGGATACAGTAAACCTGAAGTGAAGCATCGGAATGTAAAACTGGACTCACAGGAGAGGTTCAAATCATAGAAAGTTAGAGTCTCAGTCCTCTTGTTCTTAAGTCGTCATTGTGCCTTTTGGGTTTAATTCCGATGCAATTTCTGTGCTTCATCGTCAATAAGAAGGTTCATGGTATACAGAAAACCTGAAGTGTAACATCGGCATCTAAAACTGGACTCACAGGAGAGGTTCAAATCATAGAAAGTTAGGGTGTCACTCCTCTTGTACTTAAGTTGGCATTGTGGCTTTTGAATTTAATTCCGATGCAATTCCTGTGTTTCATCGTCAATAAGAAGGTCCAAGGTATACAGTAAATCTAAAGTGAAGCATCGGAATCTAAAACTCGACGCACAGGTGAGGTTCAAATCATAGGAAGTTAGTGTGTCAGTCCTCTTGTACTTAAGTCGGCATTGTGCCTTTTGCATTAAATTCGGATGCAAACTCTGTGTTTCATCGTCAATAAGAAGGTGCAAGGTATACAGTAAACCTGAAGTGAAGCATCGGAATCTAAAACTGGACTCACAGGTGAGGTTCAAATCATTGAAAGTGAGAGTGTCAGTCCTTTTGTACTTAAGTCGGCATTGTGCCATTTGTATTAAATTCAGATGCAAATTCTGTGTTTTATCGTCAATAAGAATTCAGAAGGTATACAGTAAACCTGAAGTGAGGCATCGGAATCAAAATCTGGACTCACAGGAGAGGTTCATATCATAGTAATTGAGAGAGTCGGTCCTCTTTTACTTAAGTCGGCATTGAGCCTTTTGTATAAAATTCGGATGCAATTTATGTGTTTCATCGTCAATATGAAGGTCCAAGGGATTCAGTAAACCTGAAGTGAAGCATCGGAAGCTAAAACTGGACTCACAGAAGAGGTTCAAATCATAGAAAGTGAGAGCGTCAGTTCTCATGTACTTAAGTCGGCATTGTGCCTTTTGTATTAAGTTCGGATGCAATTTCTGTGTTTCATCGTCAGTAAGAAGGTGCAAGTTATACATTAAACCTGGAGTGAAGCATCGGAATCTAAAACTGGACTCACAGGAGAGATTCAAATCATAGAGAGTTAGAGTGTCAGTCCTCTTTTACTTAAGTCGGCATTGTGCTTTTTGTATTAAATTCGGATGCAATTTCTGTGTTTCATCGTCAATAAGAATGTCCAGGGGATACAGTATACCTGAAGTGAAGCATAGAAATCTAAAACTGGACTCACAGGAGAGATTCAAATCATAGAGAGTTAGAGTATCAGTCCTCTTTTTCTTAAGTCGGCATTGTGCGTTTTGTATTAAATTTGGATGCAATTTCTGTGTTTTATCGTCAATAAGGAGGTGCAAGGTATACAGTACTCTTGAAGAGAAGCATCGGAATCTAAAACTGGACTCACAGGAGACGTTCAAATCATAGAAAGTGAGAGTGTTAGTCCTCTTGTACTTAAGTCGTCATTGTGCATTTTGTATTAAATTCGGATGCAATTTCTGTGTTTCATCGTCAATAGGAAGGTGCTAGGTATACAGTAATCTTGAAGTGAAGAATCGGAATCTAAAACTGGACTCACAGAAGAGGTTCAAATCGTAGAAAGTGAGAATGTCAGTCCTCTTGTACTTAAGTCGGCATTGTGCCTTTTGTATTAAATTCGGATGCAATTTCTGTGTTTTACTGTCAATAAGAAGATGCACGGTATACAGTAAACCTGAAGTGAAGCATCGGAATCTAACACTGGACTGACAGGAGAGGATCAAATCACAGAAAGTGAGAATGTCAGTCCACTTGTACTCTGGTCGGCATTGTGCATTTTGTATTAAATTCGGATGCAATTTCTGTGTTTCATCGTCAACAGGAAGGTGCAAGGTATACAGTAATCTTGAAGTGAAGCATCGGAAACTAAAACTGGACTCACAGGAGAGGTTAAATCGTAGAAAGTGAGAATGTCAGTCCTCTTTTACTTTAGTCGGCATTGTGCTTTTTATATAAAATTGGGATGCAATTTGTGTGTTTCATCGTCAATAAGAAGGTGCAAGGTATACAGTAATCCTGAAAATGAAGCATCGGAATCTAAAACTGGACTCACAGGAGAGGTTCAAATCGTAGAAAGTGAGAGTGTCGGTTCTCTTTTACTGATGTCGGCATTGTGCCATTTGTATTAAATTCGGATGCAATTTCTGAGTTTCATCGTCAATAAGAAGGTGCAAGGTATTCAGTAATCTTGAAGTGAAGCATCGGAATCTAAAACTGGGTTCACAGGAGACGTTGAAGTCGTAGAAAGTGTGAGTGTCAATCCTCATGTACTTAAGTCGGCATTGTGCATTTTGTATTAGATTCGGATGCAGTTTCTGTGTTTCATCGTCAATAAGAAGGTGCAAGGTATACAGTAACCCTGAAGTGAAGCATCGGAATCTAAAACTGGACTAACAGGAGAGGTTCAAATCATAGAAAGTGAGAGTGTTAGGCCGCTTGTACTTAAGTCGGCATTGTGCCTTTTGTATTAAAATCGGATGCAATTCCTGTGTTGCTTCGTCAATAAGAAGGTGCAAGGTATACAGTAAACCTGAAGTGAAGCATCGGAATCTAAAACTGGACTCACAGGTGAGGTTCAAATCATTGAAAGTGAGAGTGTCAGTCCTCTGGTACTTAAGTCGGCATTGTGCCATTTGTATTAAATTCGGATGCAATTTCTGTGTTTCATCGTCAATAGGAAGGTGCAAGTTATACAGTAATCTGGAAGTGAAGCATCGGAAACTAAAACTGGACTCACAGGAGAGGTTCAAATCGTTGAAAGTGAGAATGTCAGTCCTCTTGTACTTAAGTCGGCATTTTGCGTTTTGTATGAAATTCGGATGCAATTTCTATGTTTCATCGTCAATAAGAAGGTGCATGGTATATAGTAATCTCGAAGTGAAGCATCGGAATCTAAAACTGGACTCACAGGAGACGTTCAAATCGTATAAAGTAAGAGTGTCAGTCTTCTTGTACTTAGGTCGGCATTGTGCCTTATGTATTAATTTCGGATGCAATCTCTGTGTTTCATCGACAATAAGAAAGTGCAAGGTATACAGTAATCTTGAAGAGAAGCATCGGAATCTAAAACTGGACTCACAGGAAAAGGTCAAATCGTAGAAAGTGAGAGTGTCATTCATCTTGTACTTAAGTCGGCATTGTGCCTCTTGTATTAAATTCGGATTCAATTTCTGTGTTACATCGCTAATAAGAAGGTGCAACGTATACAGTAAACCTGAAGCGAACTTCGGAATCTAAAACTGGACTCACAGGAGAGGTTCAAATCATAGAAAGTGAGAATGTCAGTCCTCTTGTACTTAAGTCGGCATTGTGCATTTTGTATAAAATTCGGATGCAATTTCTGTGTTTCATCGTCAATAAGAAGGTGCAAGGTATACAGTAATCCTGATAATGAAGCTTTGGAATCTAAAACTGGACTCACAGGAGAGTTTCAAATCGTAGAAAGTGAGAATGTCAGTCCTCTTGTACTTAAGTCGGCATTGTGCCTTTTGTATAAAATTGGGATGCAATTTGTGAGTTTCATCGTCAATAAGAAGGTGCAAGGTATACAGTAATCTTGAAAATGAAGCATCGGAATCTAAAACTGGACTCACAGGAGAGGTTCAAATCGTAGAAAGTGAGAGTGTCAGTTCTCTTCTACTGAAGTCGGCATTGTGCCTTTTGTATTATACTCGGATGCAATTTCTGAGTTTCATCGTCAATAATAAGGTGCAAGGTATTCAGTAATTTTGAAGTGAAGCATCGGAATCTAAAACTGGTTTCACAGGAGACGTTGTAGTCGTAGAAAGTGAGAGTGTCAATCCTCATGTACTTAAGTCGGCATTGTGCCTTTTGTATTAAATTCGGATGCAATTTCTGTGTTTCAAGTCAATAAGAAGGTGCAAGGTATACAGTAACCCTGAAGTGAAGCATCGGAATCTAAAACTGGAATCACAGGAGAGGTCCAAATCATAGAAAATTAGAGTGTTAGTCCGCTTGTACTTAAGTCGGCTTTGTGCCTTTTGTATTAAAATCGGATGCAATTTCTGTGTTGCTTCGTCAATAAGTTGGTGCAAGTTATACAGTACCTGAAGTGAAGCATCGGAATCTAAAACTGGACTCACAGGTGAGGTTTAAATCATTGAAAGTGAGAGTGTCAGGCCTGTTGTACTTAAGTCGGCATTTTGCGTTTTGTATGAAATTCGGATGCAATTTCTGTGTTTCATCGTCAATAAGAAGGTGCATGTTATACAGTAATCTTTAAGTGAAGCATCGGAATCTAGAACTGGACTCACAGGAGACGTTCAAATCGTAGAAAGTAAGAGTGTCAGTCTTCTTGTACTTAGGTCGGCATTGTGACTCATGTATTAATTTCGGATGCAATCTCTGTGTTTCATCGTCAATAAGAAAGTGCAAGGTATACAGTAATCTTGAAGAGAAGCATCGGAATGTAAAACTGGACTCACAGGAAAACGTCAAATCGTAGAAAGTGAGAGTGTCATTCCTCTTGTACGTAAGTCGGCATTGTGCCTTTTGTATTAAATTCGGATTCAATTTCTGTGTTTCATCGCCAATAAGAAGGTGCAACGTATACAGTAAACCTGAAGCGAAGCATCGGAAACTAAAACTGGACTCACAGGAAAGGTTCAAATCATAGAATGTGAGAGTGTCAGTCCTCTTGCACTGATGTCGGTATTGTGCCTTTTGTATTAAATTCGGATGCAATTTCGGAGTTTCATCGTCACTAAGATGGTGCAAGGTATACGGAAACCTTGAGTGAAGCATCGGAATCAAAAACTGGACTCACAGGGGAGGTTCAAATCGTAGAAAGTGAGAGTGTCAGTCCTCTTTTACTGAAGTCGGCATTGTGCCTTTTGTATTAAATTCGGATTCAATTTCTGAGTTTCATCGTCAATAAGAAGGTGGAAGGTATTCAGTAATCTTGAAGTGAAACATCGGAATCTAAAACTGGATTCACAGGAGACGTTGTAGTCGTAGAAAGTGAGAGTGTCAATCCTCTTGTACTTAAGTCGGCATTGTGCCTATTGTATTAAATTCGGATGCAATTTCTGTGTTTCATCGTCAATAAGAAGGTGCAAGGTATACGGTAACCCTGAAGTGAAGCATCGGAATCTAAAACTGGACTCACAGGAGAGGTCCAAATCATAGAAAGTGAGAGGGTTAGTCCGCATGTACTTAAGTCGGCATTGTGCCTTTTGTATTAAATTGGATGCAATATCTGTGTTGCTTCGTCAATAAGAAGGTGCAAGGTATACAGTAAACCTGAAGTGAAGCATCGGAATCTAAAACTGGACTTACAGGTGAGGTTCAAATCATTGAAAGTGAGAGTGTCAGTCCTCTTGTACTTAAGTCGGCATTGTGCCATTCGTATTAAATTCGGATGCAATTTCTGTGTTCCATCGTCAATAAGAAGGTGCAAGGTATACATTAACCCTGAAGTGAAGCATCGGAATCTAAAACTGGACTCACAGGAGAGGTTCAAATCATAGGAAGTGAGAGTGTCAGTCCTCTTGTACTGAAGTCGGCATTGTGGCTCTTGAATTCAATTCCGATGCAATTCCTAAGTTTCATCGTCAATAAGAAGGTCCAAGGTATACAGTTAACGTGAAGTGAAGCATCGGAATGTATAACTTGACTCACAGCAGAAGATCAAATAATAGAAAGTTACAGTGTCAGTCCTCTTGTACTTAAGTCGGCATTGTGCCTTTTGTATTAAATTCGGATACAATTTCTGTGTTTCATCGTCAATAAGAAAGTCCAAGGGATTCAGTAAACCTGAATTGAAGCATCGGAATCTAAATCTGGACTCACAGGAGAGGTTCAAATCATAGAAAATTAGAGTCTCAGTCCTCTTGTACTTAAGTCGCCATTGTGCCCTTTGAATTTAATTCCGATGCAGTTTCTGTGCTTCATCGTCAATAAGAAGGTCCATGGTATATAGTAAACCTGAAGTGTAACATCGGCATCTAAAACTGGACTCACAGGAGAGGTTCAAATCGTAGAAAGTTAGAGTGTCAGTCCACTTGTACTTAGGTAGGCATTGTGCCTTTTGTATTAAATTCGGACGCAATTTCTGTGTTTCGTCGTCAATAAGAAGGTCCATGGAATACAGTAAACCTGAAGTGTAACATCGGCATCTAAAACTGGACTCACAGGAGAGGTTCAAATCATAGAAAGTGAGAGTGTCAGTCCTCTTGTACTTAAGTCGGCATTGTGCCATTTGTATTAAATTCGGATGCAATTTCTGTGTTTCATCGTCAGTGAGAAGGTCCAAAGGATACAGTAAACCTGAAGTGAAGCATCGGAATGTAAAACTGGTCTCACAAGAGAGGTTCTAATCATAGAAAGTTAGAGTGTCAGTTCTCTTCTACTTAAGTCGGCATTGTGCTTTTTGAATTTAATTCCAATGAAATTTCTGTGTTTAATCGTCAATAAGAAGGTCCAAGGGATACAGTAAACCTGAAGTGAAGCATCGGAATGTAAAACTGGACTCACAGGAGAGGTTCAAATCATAGAAAGTTAGAGTCTCAGTCCTCTTGTTCTTAAGTCGTCATTGTGCATTTTGAGTTTAATTCCGATGCAATTACTGTGCTTCATCGTCAATAAGAAGGTTCATGGTATACAGAAAACCTGAAGTGTAACATCGGCATCTAAAACTGGACTCACAGGACAGGTTCAAATCATAGAAAGTTAGTGTGTCACTCCTCTTGTACTTAAGTTGGCATTGTGGCTTTTGAATTTAATTCCGATGCAATTCCTGTGTTTCATCGTCAATAAGAAGGTCCAAGGTATACAGTAAATCTGAAGTGAAGCATCGGAATCTAAAACTCGACGCACAGGTGAGGTTCAAATCATAGGAAGTTAGTGTGTCAGTCCTCTTGTACTTAAGTCGGCATTGTGCCTTTTGCATTAAATTCGGATGCAAACTCTGTGTTTCATCGTCAATAAGAAGGTGCAAGGTATACAGTAAACCTGAAGTGAAGCATCGGAATTTAAAACTGGACTCACAGGTGAGGTTCAAATCATTGATAGTGAGAGTGTCAGTCCTCTTGTACTTAAGTCGGCATTGTGCCATTTGTATTAAATTCAGATGCAAATTCTGTGTTTTATCGTCAATAAGAATTTACAAGGTATACAGTAAACCTGAAGTGAGGCATCGGAATCAAAAACTGGACTCACAGGAGAGGTTCATATCATAGAAATTGAGAGAGTCGGTCCTCTTTTACTTAAGTCGGCATTGAGCCTTTTGTATAAAATTCGGATGCAATTTATGTGTTTCATCGTCAATATGAAGGTCCAAGGGATTCAGTAAACCTGGAGTGAAGCATCGGAATCTAAAACTGGACTCACAGAAGAGGTTCAAATCATAGAAAGTGAGAGTGTCAGTTCTCTTGTACTTAAGTCGGCATTGTGCCTTTTGTATTAAATTCGGATGCAATTTCTGTGTTTCATCGTCAGTAAGAAGGTGCAAGTTATACATTAAACCTGGAGTGAAGCATCGGAATCTAAAACTGGACTCACAGGAGAGATTCAAATCATAGAGAGTTAGAGTGTCAGTCCTCTTTTACTTAAGTCGGCATTGTGCTTTTTGTATTAAATTCGGATGCAATTTCTGTGTTTCATCGTCAATAAGAATGTCCAGGGGATACAGTATACCTGAAGTGAAGCATAGAAATCTAAAACTGGACTCACAGGAGAGGTTCAAATCATAGAAAGTGAGAGTATCAGTCCTCTTGTTCTTAAGTCGGCATTGTGCGTTTTGTATTAAATTTGGATGCAATTTCTGTGTTTTATCGTCAATAAGAAGGTGCAAGGTATACAGTACTCTTGAAGAGAAGCATCGGAATCTAAAACTGGACTCACAGGAGACGTTCAAATCATAGAAAGTGAGAGTGTTAGTCCTCTTGTACTTAAGTCGTCATTGTGCATTTTGTATTAAATTCGGATGCAATTTCGGTGTTTCATCGTCAATAGGAAGGTGCTAGGTATACAGTAACCTTGTAGTGAAGAATCGGAATCTAAAACTGGACTCACAGAAGAGGTTCAAATCGTAGAAAGTGAGAATGTCAGTCCTCTTGTACTTAAGTCGGCATTGTGCCTTTTGTATTAAATTCGGATGCACTTTTTGTTTCATCGTCTATAAGAATATGGAAGGTATACTGTAAACCTGAAGTGCAGAATCGGAATCTAAAACTGGACCTACAGGAGAGGTTCAAATCGTAGACACTGACAGTGTCAGTCCCCTTGTACTGAAGTCGGCATTGTGCCTTTTGTATTAAATTCGGATGCAATTTCTGTGTTTTACTGTCAATAAGAAGATGCACGGTATACAGTAAACCTGAAGTGAAGCATCGGAATCTAACACTGGACTGACAGGAGAGGATCAAATCACAGAAAGTGAGAATGTCAGTCCACTTGTACTCTGGTCGGCATTGTGCATTTTGTATTAAATTCGGATGCAATTTCTGTGTTTCATCGTCAACAGGAAGGTGCAAGGTATACAGTAATCTTGAAGTGAAGCATCGGAAACTAGAACTGGACTCACAGGAGAGGTTAAATCGTAGAAAGTGAGAATGTCAGTCCTCTTTTACTTTAGTCGGCATTGTGCTTTTTATATAAAATTGGGACGCAATTTGTGTGTTTCATCGTCAATAAGAAGGTGCAAGGTATACAGTAATCCTGAAAATGAAGCATCGGAATCTAAAACTGGACTCACAGGAGAGGTTCAAATCGTAGAAAGTGAGAGTGTCGGTTCTCTTTTACTGAAGTCGGCATTGTGCCATTTGTATTAAATTCGGATGCAATTTCTGAGTTTCATCGTCAATAAGAAGGTGCAAGGTATTCAGTAATCTTGAAGTGAAGCATCGGAATCTAAAACTGGATTCACAGGAGACGTTGAAGTCGTAGAAAGTGTGAGTGTCAATCCTCATGTACTTAAGTCGGCATTGTGCATTTTGTATTAGATTCGGATGCAGTTTCTGTGTTTCATCGTCAATAAGAAGGTGCACGTATACAGTAACTCTGAAGTGAAGCATCGGAATCTAAAACTGGACTAACAGGAGAGGTTCAAATCATAGAAAGTGAGAGTGTTAGGCCGCTTGTACTTAAGTCGGCATTGTGCCTTTTGTATTAAAATCGGATGCAATTTCTGTGTTGCTTCGTCAATAAGAAGGTGCAAGGTATACAGTAAACCTGAAGTGAAGCATCGGAATCTAAAACTGGACTCACAGGTGAGGTTCAAATCATTGAAAGTGAGAGTGTCAGTCCTCTGGTACTTAAGTCGGCATTGTGCCATTTGTATTAAATTCGGATGCAATTTCTGTGTTTCATCGTCAATAGGAAGGTGCAAGTTATACAGTAATCTTGAAGTGAAGCATCGGAAACTAAAACTGGACTCACAGGAGAGGTTCAAATCGTTGAAAGTGAGAATGTCAGTCCTCTTTTACTTAAGTCGGCATTGTGCCTTTTGTATAAAATTCGGATGCAATTTCTGTGTTTCATCGTCAATAAGAAGGTGCAAGTTATACAGTAATCTTGAAAATGAAGCTTTGGAATCTAAAACTGGACTCACAGGAGAGTTTCAAATCGTAGAAAGTGAGAATGTCAGTCCTCTTGTACTTAAGTCGTTATTGTGCCTTTTGTATAAAATTGGGATGCAATTTGTGAGTTTCATCGTCAATAAGAATGTGCAAGGTATACAGTAATCTTCAAAATGAAGCATCGGAATCTAAAACTGGACTCACAGGAGAGGTTCAAATCGTAGAAAGTGAGAGTGTCAGACCTCTTCTACTGAAGTCGGCATTGTGCCTTTTGTATTATATTCGGATGCAATTTCTGAGTTTCATCGTCAATAAGAAGGTGCAAGGTATTCCGTAATCTTGAAGTGAAGCATCGGAATCTAAAACTGGTTTCACAGGAGACGTTGTGGTCGTCGAAAGTAAGAGTGTCAATCCTCATGTACTTAAGGCGGCATTGTGCCTTTTGTATTAAATTCGGATGCAATTTCTGTGTTCCATCGTCAATAAGAAGGTGCAAGGTATACATTAAACCTGAAGTGAAGCATCGGAATCTAAAACTGGACCCACTGGAGAGATTCAAATCATAGGAAGTGGAATGTCAGTCCTCTTTTATTTAAGTCGGCATTGTGTTTTTTGTATTAAATTCGGATGCAAACTCTGTGTTTCATCGTCAATAAGAACGACCAAGGGATACAGTAAACCTGAAGTGAAGCATCGGAATCTAAAACTGGACTCACAGGTGAGGTTCAAATCATAGAAAGTGAGAGTGTCAGTCTTCTTGTACTTAAGTCGGCATTTTGCGTTTTGTATGAAATTCGGATGCAATTTCTGTGTTTCATCGTCAATAAGAAGGTGCATGGTATACAGTAATCTTGAAGTGAAGCATCGGAATCTAAAACTGGACTCACAGGAGACGTTCAAATCGTATAAAGTAAGAGTGTCAGTCTTCTTGTACTTAGGTCGGCATTGTGCCATATGTATTAATTTCGGATGCAATCTCTGTGTTTCATCGACAATAAGAAAGTGCAAGGTATACAGTAATCTTGAAGAGAAGCATCGGAATCTAAAACTGGACTCACAGGAAAAGGTCAAATCGTAGAAAGTGAGAGTGTCATTCATCTTGTACTTAAGTCGGCATTGTGCCTCTTGTATTAAATTCGGATTCAATTTCTGTGTTACATCGCTAATAAGAAGGTGCAACGTATACAGTAAACCTGAAGCGAACTTCGGAATCTAAAACTGGACTCACAGGAGAGGTTCAAATCATAGAAAGTGAGAATGTAAGTCCTCTTGTACTTAAGTCGGCATTGTGCATTTTGTATAAAATTCGGATGCAATTTCTGTGTTTCATCGTCAATAAGAAGGTGCAAGGTATACAGTAATCTTGAAAATGAAGCTTTGGAATCTAAAACTGGACTCACAGGAGAGTTTCAAATCGTAGAAAGTGAGAATGTCAGTCCTCTTGTACTTAAGTCGGCATTGTGCCTTTTGTATAAAATTGGGATGCAATTTGTGAGTTTCATCGTCAATAAGAAGGTGCAAGGTATACAGTAATCTTGAAAATGAAGCATCGGAATCTAAAACTGGACTCACAGGAGAGGTTCAAATCGTAGAAAGTGAGAGTGTCAGTCCTCTTCTACTGAAGTCGGCATTGTGCCTTTTGTATTATACTCGGATGCAATTTCTGAGTTTCATCGTCAATAATAAGGTCCAAGGTATTCAGTAATCTTGAAGTGAAGCATCGGAATCTAAAACTGGTTTCACAGGAGACGTTGTAGTCGTAGAAAGTGAGAGTGTCAATCCTCATGTACTTAAGTCGGCATTGTGCCTTTTGTATTAAATTCGGATGCAATTTCTGTGTTTCAAGTCAATAAGAAGGTGCAAGGTATACAGTAACCCTGAAGTGAAGCATCGGAATCTAAAACTGGACTCACAGGAGAGGTCCAAATCATAGAAAATTAGAGTGTTAGTCCGCTTGTACTTAAGTCGGCTTTGTGCCTTTTGTATTAAAATCGGATGCAATTTCTGTGTTGCTTCGTCAATAAGTTGGTGCAAGTTATACAGTACCTGAAGTGAAGCATCGGAATCTAAAACTGGACTCACAGGTGAGGTTTAAATCATTGAAAGTGAGAGTGTCAGGCCTCTTGTACTTAAGTCGGCATTTTGCGTTTTGTATGAAATTCGGAAGCAATTTCTGTGTTTCATCGTCAATAAGAAGGTGCATGGTATACAGTAATCTTGAAGTGAAGCATCGGAATCTAGAATTGGACTCACAGGAGACGTTCAAATCGTAGAAAGTAAGAGTGTCAGTCTTCTTGTACTTAGGTCGGCATTGTGCCTCATGTATTAATTTCGGATGCAATCTCTGTGTTTCATCGTCAATAAGAAAGTGCAAGGTATACAGTAATCTTGAAGAGAAGCATCGGAATCTAAAACTGGACTCACAGGAAAAAGTCAAATCGTAGAAAGTGAGAGTGTCATTCCTCTTGTACTTAAGTCGGCATTGTGCCTTTTGTATTAAATTCGGATTCAATTTCTGTGTTTCATCGCCAATAAGAAGGTGCAACGTATACAGTAAACCTGAAGCGAACTTCGGAATCTAAAACTGGACTCACAGGAGAGGTTCAAATCATAGAAAGTGAGAATGTCATTCCTCTTGTACTTAAGTCGGCATTGTGCATTTTTATTAAATTCGGATGCAATTTCTGTGTTTCATCGTCAATAAGTAGGTGCAAGGTATACAGTAAACCTGAAGTGAAGCATCGGAATCTAAAACTGGACTCACAGGTGAGGTTCAAATCATTGAAAGTGAGAGTGTCAGTCCTCTGGTACTTAAGTCGGCATTGTGCCATTTGTATTAAATTCGGATGCAATTTCTGTGTTTCATCGTCAATAGGAAGGTGCAAGTTAGACAGTAATCTTGAAGTGAAGCATCGGAAACTAAAACTGGACTCACAGGAGAGGTTCAAATCGTTGAAAGTGAGAATGTCAGTCCTCTTTTACTTAAGTCGGCATTGTGCCTTTTGTATAAAATTCGGATGCAATTTCTGTGTTTCATCGTCAATAAGAAGGTGCAAGTTATACAGTAATCTTGAAATGAAACTTTGGAATCTAAAACTGGACTCACAGGAGAGTTTCAAATCGTAGAAAGTGAGAATGTCAGTCCTCTTGTACTTAAGTCGTTATTGTGCCTTTTGTATAAAATTGGGATGCAATTTGTGAGTTTCATCGTCAATAAGAAGGTGCAAGGTATACAGTAATCTTCAAAATGAAGCATCGGAATCTAAAACTGGACTCACAGGAGAGGTTCAAATCGTAGAAAGTGAGAGTGTCAGACCTCTTCTACTGAAGTCGGCATTGTGCCTTTTGTATTATATTCGGATGCAATTTCTGAATTTCATCGTCAATAAGAAGGTGCAAGGTATTCAGTAATCTTGAAGTGAAGCATCGGAATCTAAAACTGGTTTCACAGGAGACGTTGTGGTCGTCGAAAGTAAGAGTGTCAATCCTCATGTACTTAAGGCGGCATTGTGCCTTTTGTATTAAATTCGGATGCAATTTCTGTGTTTCATCGTCAATAAGAAGGTGCAAGGTATACAGTAACCCTGAAGTGAAGCATCGGAATCTAAAACTTGACTCACAGGAGAGGTCCAAATCATAGAAAGTTAGAGTGTTAGTCCGCTTGTACTTAAGTCGGCTTTGTGTCTTTTGTATTAAAATCGGATGCAATTTCACTGTTGCTTCGTCAATAAGAAGGTGCAAGTTATACAGTACCTGAAGTGAAGCATCGGAATCTAAAACTGGACTCACAGGTGAGGTTTAAATCATTGAAAGTGAGAGTGTCAGTCCTCTTGTACTTAAGTCGGCATTGTGCCATTCGTATTAAATTCGGATGCAATTTCTGTGTTCCATCGTCAATAAGAAGGTGCAAGGTATACATTAAACCTGAAGTGAAGCATCGGAATCTAAAACTGGACCCACTGGAGAGATTCAAATCATAGGAAGTGGAATGTCAGTCCTCTTTTATTTAAGTCGGCATTGTGTTTTTTGTATTAAATTCGGATGCAAACTCTGTGTTTCATCGTCAATAAGAACGACCAAGGGATACACTAAACCTGAAGTGAAGCATCGGAATCTAAAACTGGACTCACAGGTGAGGTTCAAATCATAGAAAGTGAGAGTGTCAGTCTTCTTGTACTTAAGTCGGCATTTTGCGTTTTGTATGAAATTCGGATGCAATTTCTGTGTTTCATCGTCAATAAGAAGGTGCATGGTATACAGTAATCTTGAAGTGAAGCATCGGAATCTAAAACTGGACTCACAGGAGACGTTCAAATCGTATAAAGTAAGAGTGTCAGTCTTCTTGTACTTAGGTCGGCATTGTGCCATATGTATTAATTTCGGATGCAATCTCTGTGTTTCATCGACAATAAGAAAGTGCAAGGTATACAGTAATCTTGAAGAGAAGCATCGGAATCTAAAACTGGACTCACAGGAAAAGGTCAAATCGTAGAAAGTGAGAGTGTCATTCATCTTGTACTTAAGTCGGCATTGTGCCTCTTGTATTAAATTCGGATTCAATTTCTGTGTTACATCGCTAATAAGAAGGTGCAACGTATACAGTAAACCTGAAGCGAACTTCGGAATCTAAAACTGGACTCACAGGAGAGGTTCAAATCATAGAATGTGAGAATGTAAGGCCTCTTGTACTTAAGTCGGCATTGTGCATTTTGTATAAAATTCGGATGCAATTTCTGTGTTTCATCGTCAATAAGAAGGTGCAAGGTATACAGTAATCTTGAAAATGAAGCTTTGGAATCTAAAACTGGACTCACAGGAGAGTTTCAAATCGTAGAAAGTGAGAATGTCAGTCCTCTTGTACTTAAGTCGGCATTGTGCCTTTTGTATAAAATTGGGATGCAATTTGTGAGTTTCATCGTCAATAAGAAGGTGCAAGGTATACAGTAATCTTGAAAATGAAGCATCGGAATCTAAAACTGGACTCACAGGAGAGGTTC
>NW_025728159.1:0-80972 GCF_021461385.2 Schistocerca piceifrons
TTGACGATGAAACACAGAAATTGCATCCGAATTAAATACAAAAGGAACAATAGCCGACTCAAGTACATGAGGACTGACACTCTCACTTTCTATGATTTGAACCTCCCCTGTGAGTCCAGTTTTAGATTCCGATGCTTCACTTCAGGTTTACTGTTGACCTTGCACCTTCTTATTGACGATGAAACACAGAAATTGCATCGGAATTTAATACAAAAAGCACAACGCCGACTTAAGTACAAGAGGACTGACACTCTCACTTTCTATGATTTGAATCTCTCCAGATAGTTCAGTTTGGGATTCCGATGCTTCACTTCAGGTTTACTATATCCGTTGGACCTTCGTATTGACGATGAATAACAGAAATTGCATCCGAATTTAATACAAAAGGCACAATGCCGACTTAAGTACAAGAGGACTGACACTCTCATTTTCTATGATTTGAACCTCTCCTGTGAGTCCAGTTTTAGATTCCGATGCTTCAGTTCAGGTTTACTGTATCCCTTGCACCTTCTTATTGACGATGAAACACAGAAATAGCATCCGAATTTAATACAAAAGGCACAATGCCGACTTAAGAACAAGAGGACTGACACTCTAATTTTCTATGATTTGAACCTCTCCTGTGAGTCCAGTTTTAGATTTCGATGCGTCACTTCAGGTTTACTGTATCCCTTGGACCTTCTTATTGACGATGAAACACAGAAATTGCATCCGAATATAATACAAAAGGCACAATGCATACTTAAGTACAAGCGGACTGACCCTCTCACTTTGTATGATTTGTACCTCTCCAGTGAGTCCAGTTTTAGATTCCGATGCTTCACTTCAGGTTTACTGTATACCTTGGACCTTCTTATTGACGATGAAACAAAGAAATTGCGTCTGAATTTAATACAAAAGGCACAATGCCGACCTAAGTAGTAGAGGACTGACACTCTCACTTTCCATGATTTGAACCTCTCCTGTGAGTCCGGTTTTAGATTCCGATGCTTCACTTCAGGTTTACTGCATACCTTGCACATTCTTATTGACGATGAACCACAGAAATTGCATCCGAATTTAATACAAACGGCACAATGCCGACAT
Source organism: Schistocerca piceifrons (assembly GCF_021461385.2). Classification (NCBI taxonomy): domain Eukaryota; kingdom Metazoa; phylum Arthropoda; class Insecta; order Orthoptera; family Acrididae; genus Schistocerca; species Schistocerca piceifrons. The sequence goes on from NW_025728159.1 coordinate 1,087, forward strand.
AAGTACAAGAGGACTGACACTCTCGCTTTCTACGATTTGAACCTCTCCTGTGAGTCCAGTTCTAGATTCCGATGTTTCACTTCAGGTTTACTGTATACCTTGCACCTTCTTATTGACGATGAAGCACAGACATTGCATCCGAATTTAATACAAAAGGCACAATGCCGACTTAAGTACAAGAGGACTGACACTCTCACTTTCTACGATTTGAACCTCTCCTGTGAGTTCAGTTTTAGATTCCGATGCTTCACTTCAGGTTTACTGTATCCCTTGGACCTTCTTATTGGCGATGAAACACAAAAATTGCATCTGAATATAATACAAAAGGCACAATGCCGACTTAAGTACAAGAGGACTGACACTCTCCCTTTCTACGATTTGAACCTCTCCTGTGAGATCAGTTTTAGATTCCGATGCTTCACTTCAGGTTTACTGTATCCCTCGGACCATCTTATTGACGATGAAACAAAAGAATTGCATCCGAATTTGATATAAAAGGCACAATGCGGCCTTAAGTACAAGAGGACTGACACTCTCTCTATGCTTTAAACCTCTCCTGTGAGCCCTGTTTTAGACTCCGATGCTTCACTTCAGGTTTACTGTATACCTTGCACCTTCTCATTGACGATGAAACACAGAAATTGCATCCGAATTTAATACAAAAGGCACAATTCCGACTTAAGTACAAGAGGACTGACACTCCCACTTTCTATGATTTGTACCTCACCTGTGAGTCCAGTTTTAGATTCCGATGCTCACATCAGGTTTACTGTATACCTTGGACATTCTTATTGACGATGAAACATAGAAATTGCATCCGAATTTAATGCAAATGGCACATTGCCGACTGAAGTAAAAGAGGACTGACACTTTCACTTTCTATGCTTTGAACCTCTCCTGTGAGTCCAGTTTTAGATTCCGATGCTTCACTTCAGGTTTACTGTACACCTTGCACCTTCTTATTGACGATGAAACACAGAAATTGCATCCGAATTTAATACAAAGGGCGCAATGCCGTCTTAAGAACAAGAGGACTGACACTCTCACTTTCTACGATTTGAACCTCTCTTGTGAGTCCAGTTTTAGATTCCGAAGTTTCACTTGAAGTTTACTGTATACCTTGCACCTTCTTGTTGACGATAAAGCATAGAAATTGCATCCGAAATTAATACAACAGGCACAATGCCGACGTAAGTTCAAGAGGACTGACACTCTCACTTTCTATGATTTGAAGCCCTCCTGTGAGTCCAGTTTTAGCTTCCGAAGCTTCACTTTTGGTTTACTGTATACCTTGCTTCTTCTTATTGACGATGAAACACAGAAATTGTATCCGAATTTAATACAAAAGGCACAATGCCGATTTAAGTATAAGAGGACTGGCACTCTCACTTTCTATGATTTGAACATCTCCTGTGAGTCCAGTTTTAGATTCCGATGCTTCACTTCAGGTTTACTGTATCCGTTGGACCATCTTATTGACGATGGGACACAGAGTTTGCATTCGAATTTAATACAATAGGCACCATGCTGACATAGGTACAAGAGGACTTGCACTCAAACATTATATGATATGAACCTCTCCAGTGAGTCCAGTTTTTGATTCCGATGCTTCACTTCAGGTTAACTGTATACCTTGCACCTTCTTATTGACGATGAAACACAGAAATTGCATCCGAATTTAATACAAAATGATCAATGCCGACTTAGTACAAGAGGACTGACACTCTTACTTTCTACGATTTGAACGTCTCCTGAGATTCCAGTTTTAGATTCCGATGCTTCATTTCAAAATTACTGTATACCTTGCACCTTCTTATTGACGATGAAACAAAAAAATTGCATCCGAATTTATACAAAAGGGCACAATGCCGCCTTAAGTACAAGAGGAATGACACTCTCACTTTCTACGATTTAAACCTCTCCTGTGAGTTCAGTTTTAGATTCCGATGCTTCACTTCAGGTTTACTGTATCCCTTGGACCTTCTTATTGACGATGAAACACAGAAATTGCATTCGAATTTAATACAATAGGCACAATGCCGACTTAAGTACAAGAAGACTGACACTCCAACTTTCTATGATTTGAACCACTCCTGTGAGTCCAGTTTTAGATTACGATGCTTCACTTCTGTTTTACTGTATACCTTTTACCTTCTAATTGACGATGAAACACAGAAATTGCATCCGTGTTTAATACAAAAGGCACAATGACGACTTAAGTACAAGAGGACTGACACTCTCACTTTCCATGATGTAAACCTCTCCTGTGAGTCCACTTTTAGATTCCGATGCTTCACTTCAGGTTTACTGTATACCTTGCACCTTCTTATTGACGATGAAGCAAAGAAATTGCATCCGAATTTAATACAAACGGCACAATGCCGACATAAGTACAAGAGGACTGACACTCACACTTTTTACGATTTGAACCTCTCCTGTGAGTCCAGTTTTAGATCCGATGCAACTCTTCAGGTTTACTGTATCCCTCGGACCTTCTTATTGACGATGAAACACAAGAACTGCATCCAAATTTAATACAAAATGCACAATGCCGACATAAGTAAAAAAGGACAGACACTCTCACATTCTATGATTTGAACTTCTCCTGTGAGTCCAGTTTTAGATTCCGGTGCTTCACTTCAAGAGTACTGTATGCCTTGCCCCTTCTTATTGACGATGAAACACAGAAATTGCATCCGAATTTAATACAAAAGGCACAATGCCGTCTTAAGTACAAGAGGACAGACACTCTCACATTCTATGATTTGAACCCCTCCTGTGAGTCCCGTTTTAGATTCTGTTGCTTCACTCAGATTTACTGTATACCTTGCACCTTCTTATTGACGATGAAACACAGTAATTGCATCCGAATTTAATACAAAAGGCACAATGCCGTCTTAAGAACAAGAGGGCTGACACTCTCACTTTCGACGATTTGAACCTCTCCTGCGAGTCCAGTTTTAGATTCCGATGGTACACTTCAGGTATACTGTAAACCTTGCACCTCCATATTGACGATGAAACACAGGAATTGCATCCGAATTTAATACAACAGGTACAATGCCGACTTAAGTTCAAGAGGACTGACACTCTCAATATTTATGATTTGAACCTCTCTTGTGAGTCCAGTTTTAGATTCCGATGCTTCATTTCAGGTTTATTGTAGACCTTGCACCTTCTTATTGACGATGAAACACAGAAATTGCATCCGAATGTAATGCAAAAGGTACAATGCCAACTTAAGTACAAGAGGACTGACACTCTTACTTTCTACGATTTGAACTTCTCCTGTGAGTCCAGTTTTAGATTCCGGTGCTTCACTTCAAGAGTACTGTATGCCTTGCCCCTTCTTATTGACGATGAAACACAGAAATTGCATCCGAATTTAATACAAACGGCACAATGCCGACATAAGTACAAGAGGACTGACACTCACACTTTTTACGATTTGAACCTCTCCTGTGAGTCCAGTTTTAGATCCGATGCTACTCTTCAGGTTTACTGTATCCCTCGGACCTTCTTATTGACGATGAAACACAAGAACTGCATCCAAATTTAATACAAAATGCACAATGCCGACATAAGTAAAAAAGGACAGACACTCTCACATTCTATGATTTGAACCTCTCCTGTGAGTCCCGTTTTAGATTCTGTTGCTTCACTCAGATTTACTGTATACCTTGCACCTTCTTATTGACGATGAAACACAGTAATTGCATCCGAATTTAATACAAAAGGCACAATGCCGTCTTAAGTACAAGAGGACAGACACTCTCACATTCTATGATTTGAACCCCTCCTGTGAGTCCCGTTTTAGATTCTGTTGCTTCACTCAGATTTACTGTATACCTTGCACCTTCTTATTGACGATGAAACACAGTAATTGCATCCGAATTTAATACAAAAGGCACAATGCCGTCTTAAGAACAAGAGGGCTGACACTCTCACTTTCGACGATTTGAACCTCTCCTGCGAGTCCAGTTTTAGATTCCGATGGTACACTTCAGGTATACTGTAAACCTTGCACCTCCATATTGACGATGAAACACAGGAATTGCATCCGAATTTAATACAACAGGTACAATGCCGACTTAAGTTCAAGGTACTGACACTCTCAATATTTATGATTTGAACCTCTCTTGTGAGTCCAGTTTTAGATTCCGATGCTTCATTTCAGGTTTATTGTAGACCTTGCACCTTCTTATTGACGATGAAACACAGAAATTGCATCCGAATGTAATGCAAAAGGTACAATGCCAACTTAAGTACAAGAGGACTGACACTCTTACTTTCTACGATTTGAACTTCTCCTGTGAGTCCAGTTGTAGATTCCGGTGCTTCACTTCAAGAGTACTGTATGCCTTGCCCCTTCTTATTGACGATGAAACACAGAAATTGCATCCGAATTTAATACAAACGGCACAATGCCGACATAAGTACAAGAGGACTGACACTCACACTTTTTACGATTTGAACCTCTCCTGTGAGTCCAGTTTTAGATCCGATGCTACTCTTCAGGTTTACTGTATCCCTCGGACCTTCTTATTGACGATGAAACACAAGAACTGCATCCAAATTTAATACAAAATGCACAATGCCGACATAAGTAAAAAAGGACAGACACTCTCACATTCTATGATTTGAACCTCTCCTGTGAGTCCCGTTTTAGATTCTGTTGCTTCACTCAGATTTACTGTATACCTTGCACCTTCTTATTGACGATGAAACACAGTAATTGCATCCGAATTTAATACAAAAGGCACAATGCCGTCTTAAGAACAAGAGGGCTGACACTCTCACTTTCGACGATTTGAACCTCTCCTGCGAGTCCAGTTTTAGATTCCGATGGTACACTTCAGGTATACTGTAAACCTTGCACCTCCATATTGACGATGAAACACAGGAATTGCATCCGAATTTAATACAACAGGTACAATGCCGACTTAAGTTCAAGAGGACTGACACTCTCAATATTTATGATTTGAACCTCTCTTGTGAGTCCAGTTTTAGATTCCGATGCTTCATTTCAGGTTTATTGTAGACCTTGCACCTTCTTATTGACGATGAAACACAGAAATTGCATCCGAATTTAATGCAAAAGGTACAATGCCAACTTAAGTACAAGAGGACTGACACTCTTACTTTCTACGATTTGAACTTCTCCTGTGAGTCCAGTTTTAGGTTCCATTGCTTCACTTCAGGTTTACTGTATCCCTTGGCCCTTCTTACTGACGATGAAACACAGAGTTTGCATCCAAATTTAATACAAAGGAACAATCCCGACTTAAGTACAAGTGGACTGACACATTTACTTTCTATGATTTGAACCTCTCCTGTGAGTCCAGTTTTAGATTCCGAATCTTCACTTCAGGTTTACTGTATCCCTTGGACCTTTTTATTGACGATGAAACACAGGAATTGCATCCGAATTTAATACAAAAGGCACAATGCCTACATAAGTACAAGATGACTGACACTCTAACTTTCTATGATTTGAACCTCTCCAGTTAGTCCATTGTAGATTCCGATGCTTCACTTCACGTTTACGATATCCCTTGGACATTCGTATTGACGATAAAACACAGAAATTGCATCCGAATTTAATACAAAAGGCTCAATGACGACTTAAGTACAAGAGGACTGACACTCTCACTTTCTATGATTTGAACCTCTCCTGTGAGTCCAGTTTTAGATTACGGTGCTTCACTTCAGGATTACTGTATCCCTGGGACATTCTTATTGACGATGAAACACAGAAATTGCATCAGAATTTAATACAAAAGGCACAATGCCGACTTAGGGACAAGAGGACTGACACTCTAACTCTTTATGATTTGATCCTCTCCTGTGAGTCCAGTTTTAGATTCCGATGCGTCACTTCAGGTTTACTGTATCCCTTGGACCTTCTTATTGACGATGAAACACAGAAATTGCATCCGAATTTAAAAAAAAAAAGTCACAATGCCGACTTAAGTACAAGAGGACTGACACTCTAACTATCTATGATTTGAGCCTCTCCTGTGGGTCCAGTTTTACATTCCGATTCTTCACATCAGGTTTACTGTATCCCTTGGACCTTCTTATTGACGATGAAACACAGAAATTGCATCCGAATTTAATACAAATGGCTCAATGCCGACTTAAGTACAAGAATACTGACACTCTCACTTTCTATGATTTGAACCTCTCCTGTAAGTCCAGTTTTAGATTCCGATGCTGCACTTCAGGGTTACTGTATCCCTTGGACCTTCAAATTGACGATGAAACACAGAAATTGCATCCGAATTAAATACAAAAGGAACAATGCCGACTCAAGTACATGAGGACTGACACTCTCACTTTCTATGATTTGAACCTCCCCTGTGAGTCCAGTTTTAGATTCCGATGCTTCACTTCAGGTTTACTGTTGACCTTGCACCTTCTTATTGACGATGAAACACAGAAATTGCATCGGAATTTAATACAAAAAGCACAACGCCGACTTAAGTACAAGAGGACTGACACTCTCACTTTCTATGATTTGAATCTCTCCAGATAGTTCAGTTTGGGATTCCGATGCTTCACTTCAGGTTTACTATATCCCTTGGACCTTCGTATTGACGATGAATAACAGAAATTGCATCCGAATTTAATACAAAAGGCACAATGCCGACTTAAGTACAAGAGGACTGACACTCTCATTTTCTATGATTTGAACCTCTCCTGTGAGTCCAGTTTTAGATTCCGATGCTTCAGTTCAGGTTTACTGTATCCCTTGCACCTTCTTATTGACGATGAAACACAGAAATAGCATCCGAATTTAATACAAAAGGCACAATGCCGACTTAAGAACAAGAGGACTGACACTCTAATTTTCTATGATTTGAACCTCTCCTGTGAGTCCAGTTTTAGATTTCGATGCGTCACTTCAGGTTTACTGTATCCCTTGGACCTTCTTATTGACGATGAAACACAGAAATTGCATCCGAATATAATACAAAAGGCACAATGCATACTTAAGTACAAGCGGACTGACCCTCTCACTTTGTATGATTTGTACCTCTCCAGTGAGTCCAGTTTTAGATTCCGATGCTTCACTTCAGGTTTACTGTATACCTTGGACCTTCTTATTGACGATGAAACACAGAAATTGCATCCGAATTTAATACAAATGGCTCAATGCCGACTTAAGTACAAGAATACTGACACTCTCACTTTCTATGATTTGAACCTCTCCTGTAAGTCCAGTTTTAGATTCCGATGCTGCACTTCAGGGTTACTGTATCCCTTGGACCTTCAAATTGACGATGAAACACAGAAATTGCATCCGAATTAAATACAAAAGGAACAATGCCGACTCAAGTACATGAGGACTGACACTCTCACTTTCTATGATTTGAACCTCCCCTGTGAGTCCAGTTTTAGATTCCGATGCTTCACTTCAGGTTTACTGTTGACCTTGCACCTTCTTATTGACGATGAAACACAGAAATTGCATCGGAATTTAATACAAAAAGCACAACGGCCGACTTAAGTACAAGAGGACTGACACTCTCACTTTCTATGATTTGAATCTCTCCAGATAGTTCAGTTTGGGATTCCGATGCTTCACTTCAGGTTTACTATATCCGTTGGACCTTCGTATTGACGATGAATAACAGAAATTGCATCCGAATTTAATACAAAAGGCACAATGCCGACTTAAGTACAAGAGGACTGACACTCTCATTTTCTATGATTTGAACCTCTCCTGTGAGTCCAGTTTTAGATTCCGATGCTTCAGTTCAGGTTTACTGTATCCCTTGCACCTTCTTATTGACGATGAAACACAGAAATAGCATCCGAATTTAATACAAAAGGCACAATGCCGACTTAAGAACAAGAGGACTGACACTCTAATTTTCTATGATTTGAACCTCTCCTGTGAGTCCAGTTTTAGATTTCGATGCGTCACTTCAGGTTTACTGTATCCCTTGGACCTTCTTATTGACGATGAAACACAGAAATTGCATCCGAATATAATACAAAAGGCACAATGCATACTTAAGTACAAGCGGACTGACCCTCTCACTTTGTATGATTTGTACCTCTCCAGTGAGTCCAGTTTTAGATTCCGATGCTTCACTTCAGGTTTACTGTATACCTTGGACCTTCTTATTGACGATGAAACAAAGAAATTGCGTCTGAATTTAATACAAAAGGCACAATGCCGACCTAAGTAGTAGAGGACTGACACTCTCACTTTCCATGATTTGAACCTCTCCTGTGAGTCCGGTTTTAGATTCCGATGCTTCACTTCAGGTTTACTGCATACCTTGCACATTCTTATTGACGATGAACCACAGAAATTGCATCCGAATTTAATACAAACGGCACAATGCCGACATAAGTACAAGAGGACTGACACTCTCGCTTTCTACGATTTGAACCTCTCCTGTGAGTCCAGTTCTAGATTCCGATGTTTCACTTCAGGTTTACTGTATACCTTGCACCTTCTTATTGACGATGAAGCACAGACATTGCATCCGAATTTAATACAAAAGGCACAATGCCGACTTAAGTACAAGAGGACTGACACTCTCACTTTCTACGATTTGAACCTCTCCTGTGAGTTCAGTTTTAGATTCCGATGCTTCACTTCAGGTTTACTGTATCCCTTGGACCTTCTTATTGGCGATGAAACACAAAAATTGCATCTGAATATAATACAAAAGGCACAATGCCGACTTAAGTACAAGAGGACTGACACTCTCCCTTTCTACGATTTGAACCTCTCCTGTGAGATCAGTTTTAGATTCCGATGCTTCACTTCAGGTTTACTGTATCCCTCGGACCATCTTATTGACGATGAAACAAAAGAATTGCATCCGAATTTGATATAAAAGGCACAATGCGGCCTTAAGTACAAGAGGACTGACACTCTCTCTATGCTTTAAACCTCTCCTGTGAGCCCTGTTTTAGACTCCGATGCTTCACTTCAGGTTTACTGTATACCTTGCACCTTCTCATTGACGATGAAACACAGAAATTGCATCCGAATTTAATACAAAAGGCACAATTCCGACTTAAGTACAAGAGGACTGACACTCCCACTTTCTATGATTTGTACCTCACCTGTGAGTCCAGTTTTAGATTCCGATGCTCACATCAGGTTTACTGTATACCTTGGACATTCTTATTGACGATGAAACATAGAAATTGCATCCGAATTTAATGCAAATGGCACATTGCCGACTGAAGTAAAAGAGGACTGACACTTTCACTTTCTATGCTTTGAACCTCTCCTGTGAGTCCAGTTTTAGATTCCGATGCTTCACTTCAGGTTTACTGTACACCTTGCACCTTCTTATTGACGATGAAACACAGAAATTGCATCCGAATTTAATACAAAGGGCGCAATGCCGTCTTAAGAACAAGAGGACTGACACTCTCACTTTCTACGATTTGAACCTCTCTTGTGAGTCCAGTTTTAGATTCCGAAGTTTCACTTGAAGTTTACTGTATACCTTGCACCTTCTTGTTGACGATAAAGCATAGAAATTGCATCCGAAATTAATACAACAGGCACAATGCCGACGTAAGTTCAAGAGGACTGACACTCTCACTTTCTATGATTTGAAGCCCTCCTGTGAGTCCAGTTTTAGCTTCCGAAGCTTCACTTTTGGTTTACTGTATACCTTGCTTCTTCTTATTGACGATGAAACACAGAAATTGTATCCGAATTTAATACAAAAGGCACAATGCCGATTTAAGTATAAGAGGACTGGCACTCTCACTTTCTATGATTTGAACATCTCCTGTGAGTCCAGTTTTAGATTCCGATGCTTCACTTCAGGTTTACTGTATCCGTTGGACCATCTTATTGACGATGGGACACAGAGTTTGCATTCGAATTTAATACAATAGGCACCATGCTGACATAGGTACAAGAGGACTTGCACTCAAACATAATATGATATGAACCTCTCCAGTGAGTCCAGTTTTTGATTCCGATGCTTCACTTCAGGTTAACTGTATACCTTGCACCTTCTTATTGACGATGAAACACAGAAATTGCATCCGAATTTAATACAAAATGATCAATGCCGACTTAGTACAAGAGGACTGACACTCTTACTTTCTACGATTTGAACGTCTCCTGAGATTCCAGTTTTAGATTCCGATGCTTCATTTCAAAATTACTGTATACCTTGCACCTTCTTATTGACGATGAAACAAAAAAATTGCATCCGAATTTATACAAAAGGGCACAATGCCGCCTTAAGTACAAGAGGAATGACACTCTCACTTTCTACGATTTAAACCTCTCCTGTGAGTTCAGTTTTAGATTCCGATGCTTCACTTCAGGTTTACTGTATCCCTTGGACCTTCTTATTGACGATGAAACACAGAAATTGCATTCGAATTTAATACAATAGGCACAATGCCGACTTAAGTACAAGAAGACTGACACTCCAACTTTCTATGATTTGAACCACTCCTGTGAGTCCAGTTTTAGATTACGATGCTTCACTTCTGTTTTACTGTATACCTTTTACCTTCTAATTGACGATGAAACACAGAAATTGCATCCGTGTTTAATACAAAAGGCACAATGACGACTTAAGTACAAGAGGACTGACACTCTCACTTTCCATGATGTAAACCTCTCCTGTGAGTCCACTTTTAGATTCCGATGCTTCACTTCAGGTTTACTGTATACCTTGCACCTTCTTATTGACGATGAAGCAAAGAAATTGCATCCGAATTTAATACAAACGGCACAATGCCGACATAAGTACAAGAGGACTGACACTCACACTTTTTACGATTTGAACCTCTCCTGTGAGTCCAGTTTTAGATCCGATGCAACTCTTCAGGTTTACTGTATCCCTCGGACCTTCTTATTGACGATGAAACACAAGAACTGCATCCAAATTTAATACAATATGCACAATGCCGACATAAGTAAAAAAGGACAGACACTCTCACATTCTATGATTTGAACTTCTCCTGTGAGTCCAGTTTTAGATTCCGGTGCTTCACTTCAAGAGTACTGTATGCCTTGCCCCTTCTTATTGACGATGAAACACAGAAATTGCATCCGAATTTAATACAAAAGGCACAATGCCGTCTTAAGTACAAGAGGACAGACACTCTCACATTCTATGATTTGAACCCCTCCTGTGAGTCCCGTTTTAGATTCTGTTGCTTCACTCAGATTTACTGTATACCTTGCACCTTCTTATTGACGATGAAACACAGTAATTGCATCCGAATTTAATACAAAAGGCACAATGCCGTCTTAAGAACAAGAGGGCTGACACTCTCACTTTCGACGATTTGAACCTCTCCTGCGAGTCCAGTTTTAGATTCCGATGGTACACTTCAGGTATACTGTAAACCTTGCACCTCCATATTGACGATGAAACACAGGAATTGCATCCGAATTTAATACAACAGGTACAATGCCGACTTAAGTTCAAGAGGACTGACACTCTCAATATTTATGATTTGAACCTCTCTTGTGAGTCCAGTTTTAGATTCCGATGCTTCATTTCAGGTTTATTGTAGACCTTGCACCTTCTTATTGACGATGAAACACAGAAATTGCATCCGAATGTAATGCAAAAGGTACAATGCCAACTTAAGTACAAGAGGACTGACACTCTTACTTTCTACGATTTGAACTTCTCCTGTGAGTCCAGTTTTAGATTCCGGTGCTTCACTTCAAGAGTACTGTATGCCTTGCCCCTTCTTATTGACGATGAAACACAGAAATTGCATCCGAATTTAATACAAACGGCACAATGCCGACATAAGTACAAGAGGACTGACACTCACACTTTTTACGATTTGAACCTCTCCTGTGAGTCCAGTTTTAGATCCGATGCTACTCTTCAGGTTTACTGTATCCCTCGGACCTTCTTATTGACGATGAAACACAAGAACTGCATCCAAATTTAATACAAAATGCACAATGCCGACATAAGTAAAAAAGGACAGACACTCTCACATTCTATGATTTGAACCTCTCCTGTGAGTCCCGTTTTAGATTCTGTTGCTTCACTCAGATTTACTGTATACCTTGCACCTTCTTATTGACGATGAAACACAGTAATTGCATCCGAATTTAATACAAAAGGCACAATGCCGTCTTAAGTACAAGAGGACAGACACTCTCACATTCTATGATTTGAACCCCTCCTGTGAGTCCCGTTTTAGATTCTGTTGCTTCACTCAGATTTACTGTATACCTTGCACCTTCTTATTGACGATGAAACACAGTAATTGCATCCGAATTTAATACAAAAGGCACAATGCCGTCTTAAGAACAAGAGGGCTGACACTCTCACTTTCGACGATTTGAACCTCTCCTGCGAGTCCAGTTTTAGATTCCGATGGTACACTTCAGGTATACTGTAAACCTTGCACCTCCATATTGACGATGAAACACAGGAATTGCATCCGAATTTAATACAACAGGTACAATGCCGACTTAAGTTCAAGGTACTGACACTCTCAATATTTATGATTTGAACCTCTCTTGTGAGTCCAGTTTTAGATTCCGATGCTTCATTTCAGGTTTATTGTAGACCTTGCACCTTCTTATTGACGATGAAACACAGAAATTGCATCCGAATGTAATGCAAAAGGTACAATGCCAACTTAAGTACAAGAGGACTGACACTCTTACTTTCTACGATTTGAACTTCTCCTGTGAGTCCAGTTGTAGATTCCGGTGCTTCACTTCAAGAGTACTGTATGCCTTGCCCCTTCTTATTGACGATGAAACACAGAAATTGCATCCGAATTTAATACAAACGGCACAATGCCGACATAAGTACAAGAGGACTGACACTCACACTTTTTACGATTTGAACCTCTCCTGTGAGTCCAGTTTTAGATCCGATGCTACTCTTCAGGTTTACTGTATCCCTCGGACCTTCTTATTGACGATGAAACACAAGAACTGCATCCAAATTTAATACAAAATGCACAATGCCGACATAAGTAAAAAAGGACAGACACTCTCACATTCTATGATTTGAACCTCTCCTGTGAGTCCCGTTTTAGATTCTGTTGCTTCACTCAGATTTACTGTATACCTTGCACCTTCTTATTGACGATGAAACACAGTAATTGCATCCGAATTTAATACAAAAGGCACAATGCCGTCTTAAGAACAAGAGGGCTGACACTCTCACTTTCGACGATTTGAACCTCTCCTGCGAGTCCAGTTTTAGATTCCGATGGTACACTTCAGGTATACTGTAAACCTTGCACCTCCATATTGACGATGAAACACAGGAATTGCATCCGAATTTAATACAACAGGTACAATGCCGACTTAAGTTCAAGAGGACTGACACTCTCAATATTTATGATTTGAACCTCTCTTGTGAGTCCAGTTTTAGATTCCGATGCTTCATTTCAGGTTTATTGTAGACCTTGCACCTTCTTATTGACGATGAAACACAGAAATTGCATCCGAATTTAATGCAAAAGGTACAATGCCAACTTAAGTACAAGAGGACTGACACTCTTACTTTCTACGATTTGAACTTCTCCTGTGAGTCCAGTTTTAGGTTCCATTGCTTCACTTCAGGTTTACTGTATCCCTTGGCCCTTCTTACTGACGATGAAACACAGAGTTTGCATCCAAATTTAATACAAAGGAACAATCCCGACTTAAGTACAAGTGGACTGACACATTTACTTTCTATGATTTGAACCTCTCCTGTGAGTCCAGTTTTAGATTCCGAATCTTCACTTCAGGTTTACTGTATCCCTTGGACCTTTTTATTGACGATGAAACACAGGAATTGCATCCGAATTTAATACAAAAGGCACAATGCCTACATAAGTACAAGATGACTGACACTCTAACTTTCTATGATTTGAACCTCTCCAGTTAGTCCATTGTAGATTCCGATGCTTCACTTCACGTTTACGATATCCCTTGGACATTCGTATTGACGATAAAACACAGAAATTGCATCCGAATTTAATACAAAAGGCTCAATGACGACTTAAGTACAAGAGGACTGACACTCTCACTTTCTATGATTTGAACCTCTCCTGTGAGTCCAGTTTTAGATTACGGTGCTTCACTTCAGGATTACTGTATCCCTGGGACATTCTTATTGACGATGAAACACAGAAATTGCATCAGAATTTAATACAAAAGGCACAATGCCGACTTAGGGACAAGAGGACTGACACTCTAACTCTTTATGATTTGATCCTCTCCTGTGAGTCCAGTTTTAGATTCCGATGCGTCACTTCAGGTTTACTGTATCCCTTGGACCTTCTTATTGACGATGAAACACAGAAATTGCATCCGAATTTAAAAAAAAAAGTCACAATGCCGACTTAAGTACAAGAGGACTGACACTCTAACTATCTATGATTTGAGCCTCTCCTGTGGGTCCAGTTTTACATTCCGATTCTTCACATCAGGTTTACTGTATCCCTTGGACCTTCTTATTGACGATGAAACACAGAAATTGCATCCGAATTTAATACAAATGGCTCAATGCCGACTTAAGTACAAGAATACTGACACTCTCACTTTCTATGATTTGAACCTCTCCTGTAAGTCCAGTTTTAGATTCCGATGCTGCACTTCAGGGTTACTGTATCCCTTGGACCTTCAAATTGACGATGAAACACAGAAATTGCATCCGAATTAAATACAAAAGGAACAATGCCGACTCAAGTACATGAGGACTGACACTCTCACTTTCTATGATTTGAACCTCCCCTGTGAGTCCAGTTTTAGATTCCGATGCTTCACTTCAGGTTTACTGTTGACCTTGCACCTTCTTATTGACGATGAAACACAGAAATTGCATCGGAATTTAATACAAAAAGCACAACGCCGACTTAAGTACAAGAGGACTGACACTCTCACTTTCTATGATTTGAATCTCTCCAGATAGTTCAGTTTGGGATTCCGATGCTTCACTTCAGGTTTACTATATCCCTTGGACCTTCGTATTGACGATGAATAACAGAAATTGCATCCGAATTTAATACAAAAGGCACAATGCCGACTTAAGTACAAGAGGACTGACACTCTCATTTTCTATGATTTGAACCTCTCCTGTGAGTCCAGTTTTAGATTCCGATGCTTCAGTTCAGGTTTACTGTATCCCTTGCACCTTCTTATTGACGATGAAACACAGAAATAGCATCCGAATTTAATACAAAAGGCACAATGCCGACTTAAGAACAAGAGGACTGACACTCTAATTTTCTATGATTTGAACCTCTCCTGTGAGTCCAGTTTTAGATTTCGATGCGTCACTTCAGGTTTACTGTATCCCTTGGACCTTCTTATTGACGATGAAACACAGAAATTGCATCCGAATATAATACAAAAGGCACAATGCATACTTAAGTACAAGCGGACTGACCCTCTCACTTTGTATGATTTGTACCTCTCCAGTGAGTCCAGTTTTAGATTCCGATGCTTCACTTCAGGTTTACTGTATACCTTGGACCTTCTTATTGACGATGAAACAAAGAAATTGCGTCCGAATTTAATACAAAAGGCACAATGCCGACCTAAGTAGTAGAGGACTGACACTCTCACTTTCCATGATTTGAACCTCTCCTGTGAGTCCGGTTTTAGATTCCGATGCTTCACTTCAGGTTTACTGCATACCTTGCACATTCTTATTGACGATGAACCACAGAAATTGCATCCGAATTTAATACAAACGGCACAATGCCGACATAAGTACAAGAGGACTGACACTCTCGCTTTCTACGATTTGAACCTCTCCTGTGAGTCCAGTTCTAGATTCCGATGTTTCACTTCAGGTTTACTGTATACCTTGCACCTTCTTATTGACGATGAAGCACAGACATTGCATCCGAATTTAATACAAAAGGCACAATGCCGACTTAAGTACAAGAGGACTGACACTCTCACTTTCTACGATTTGAACCTCTCCTGTGAGTTCAGTTTTAGATTCCGATGCTTCACTTCAGGTTTACTGTATCCCTTGGACCTTCTTATTGGCGATGAAACACAAAAATTGCATCTGAATATAATACAAAAGGCACAATGCCGACTTAAGTACAAGAGGACTGACACTCTCCCTTTCTACGATTTGAACCTCTCCTGTGAGATCAGTTTTAGATTCCGATGCTTCACTTCAGGTTTACTGTATCCCTCGGACCATCTTATTGACGATGAAACAAAAGAATTGCATCCGAATTTGATATAAAAGGCACAATGCGGCCTTAAGTACAAGAGGACTGACACTCTCTCTATGCTTTAAACCTCTCCTGTGAGCCCTGTTTTAGACTCCGATGCTTCACTTCAGGTTTACTGTATACCTTGCACCTTCTTATTGACGATGAAACACAGAAATTGCATCCGAATTTAATACAAAAGGCACAATTCCGACTTAAGTACAAGAGGACTGACACTCCCACTTTCTATGATTTGTACCTCACCTGTGAGTCCAGTTTTAGATTCCGATGCTCACATCAGGTTTACTGTATACCTTGGACATTCTTATTGACGATGAAACATAGAAATTGCATCCGAATTTAATGCAAATGGCACATTGCCGACTGAAGTAAAAGAGGACCGACACTTTCACTTTCTATGCTTTGAACCTCTCCTGTGAGTCCAGTTTTAGATTCCGATGCTTCACTTCAGGTTTACTGTACACCTTGCACCTTCTTATTGACGATGAAACACAGAAATTGCATCCGAATTTAATACAAAGGGCGCAATGCCGTCTTAAGAACAAGAGGACTGACACTCTCACTTTCTACGATTTGAACCTCTCTTGTGAGTCCAGTTTTAGATTCCGAAGTTTCACTTCAAGTTTACTGTATACCTTGCACCTTCTTGTTGACGATAAAGCATAGAAATTGCATCCGAAATTAATACAACAGGCACAATGCCGACATAAGTTCAAGAGGACTGACACTCTCACTTTCTATGATTTGAAGCCCTCCTGTGAGTCCAGTTTTAGCTTCCGAAGCTTCACTTTTGGTTTACTGTATACCTTGCTTCTTCTTATTGACGATGAAACACAGAAATTGTATCCGAATTTAATACAAAAGGCACAATGCCGATTTAAGTATAAGAGGACTGGCACTCTCACTTTCTATGATTTGAACATCTCCTGTGAGTCCAGTTTTAGATTCCGATGCTTCACTTCAGGTTTACTGTATCCGTTGGACCATCTTATTGACGATGGGACACAGAGTTTGCATTCGAATTTAATACAATAGGCACCATGCTGACATAGGTACAAGAGGACTTGCACTCAAACATTATATGATATGAACCTCTCCAGTGAGTCCAGTTTTTGATTCCGATGCTTCACTTCAGGTTAACTGTATACCTTGCACCTTCTTATTGACGATGAAACACAGAAATTGCATCCGAATTTAATACAAAATGATCAATGCCGACTTAGTACAAGAGGACTGACACTCTTACTTTCTACGATTTGAACGTCTCCTGAGATTCCAGTTTTAGATTCCGATGCTTCATTTCAAAATTACTGTATACCTTGCACCTTCTTATTGACGATGAAACAAAAAAATTGCATCCGAATTTATACAAAAGGGCACAATGCCGCCTTAAGTACAAGAGGAATGACACTCTCACTTTCTACGATTTAAACCTCTCCTGTGAGTTCAGTTTTAGATTCCGATGCTTCACTTCAGGTTTACTGTATCCCTTGGACCTTCTTATTGACGATGAAACACAGAAATTGCATTCGAATTTAATACAATAGGCACAATGCCGACTTAAGTACAAGAAGACTGACACTCCAACTTTCTATGATTTGAACCACTCCTGTGAGTCCAGTTTTAGATTACGATGCTTCACTTCTGTTTTACTGTATACCTTGCACCTTCTTATTGACGATGAAAAACGGAAATTGCATCCGAATTTAATACAAAAGCTTAATGCCGACTTAGGTACAAGAGGACTGACACTCTCACTTTCTATGATTTGAACCTCTCCTGTGAGTCCAGTTTCAGATTCCGATGGTACACTTCAGGTATACTGTATACCTTGCACCTCCATATTGACGATGAAACACAGGAATTGCATCGGAATTTAATACAACAGGCACAATGCCGACTTAAGTTCAAGAGGACTGACACTCTCACTATTTATGATTTGAACCTCTCTTGTGAGTCCAGTTTTAGATTCCGATGCTTCACTTCAGGTTTATTGTAGACCTTGCACCTTCTTATTGACGATGAAACACAGAAATTGCATCCGAATTTAATACAAAGGGCGCAATGCCGTCTTAAGAACAAGAGGACTGACACTCTCACTTTCTACGATTTGAACCTCTCTTGTGAGTCCAGTTTTAGATTCCGAAGTTTCACTTCAAGTTAACTGTATACCTTGCACCTTCTTGTTGACGATAAAGCATAGAAATTGCATCCGAAATTAATACAACAGGCACAATGCCGACATAAGTTCAAGAGGACTGACACTCTCACTTTCTATGATTTGAAGCCCTCCTGTGAGTCCAGTTTTAGCTTCCGAAGCTTCACTTTTGGTTTACTGTATACCTTGCTTCTTCTTATTGACGATGAAACACAGAAATTGTATCCGAATTTAATACAAAAGGCACAATGCCGATTTAAGTATAAGAGGACTGGCACTCTCACTTTCTATGATTTGAACATCTCCTGTGAGTCCAGTTTTAGATTCCGATGCTTCACTTCAGGTTTACTGTATCCGCTGGACCATCTTATTGACGATGGGACACAGAGTTTGCATTCGAATTTAATACAATAGGCACCATGCTGACATAGGTACAAGAGGACTTGCACTCAAACATTATATGATATGAACCTCTCCAGTGAGTCCAGTTTTTGATTCCGATGCTTCACTTCAGGTTAACTGTATACCTTGCACCTTCTTATTGACGATGAAACACAGAAATTGCATCCGAATTTAATACAAAATGATCAATGCCGACTTAGTACAAGAGGACTGACACTCTTACTTTCTACGATTTGAACGTCTCCTGAGATTCCAGTTTTAGATTCCGATGCTTCATTTCAAAATTACTGTATACCTTGCACCTTCTTATTGACGATGAAACAAAAAAATAGCATCCGAATTTATACAAAAGGGCACAATGCCGCCTTAAGTACAAGAGGAATGACACTCTCACTTTCTACGATTTAAACCTCTCCTGTGAGTTCAGTTTTAGATTCCGATGCTTCACTTCAGGTTTACTGTATCCCTTGGACCTTCTTATTGACGATGAAACACAGAAATTGCATTCGAATTTAATACAATAGGCACAATGCCGACTTAAGTACAAGAAGACTGACACTCCAACTTTCTATGATTTGAACCACTCCTGTGAGTCCAGTTTTAGATTACGATGCTTCACTTCTGTTTTACTGTATACCTTGCACCTTCTTATTGACGATGAAAAACGGAAATTGCATCCGAATTTAATACAAAAGCTTAATGCCGACTTAGGTACAAGAGGACTGACACTCTCACTTTCTATGATTTGAACCTCTCCTGTGAGTCCAGTTTCAGATTCCGATGGTACACTTCAGGTATACTGTATACCTTGCACCTCCATATTGACGATGAAACACAGGAATTGCATCGGAATTTAATACAACAGGCACAATGCCGACTTAAGTTCAAGAGGACTGACACTCTCACTATTTATGATTTGAACCTCTCTTGTGAGTCCAGTTTTAGATTCCGATGCTTCACTTCAGGTTTATTGTAGACCTTGCACCTTCTTATTGACGATGAAACACAGAAATTGCATCCGAATTTAATGCAAAAGGAACAATGCCGACTTAAGTACAAGGGCACTGACACTCTTACTTTCTACGATTTGAACTTCTCCTGTGAGTTTAGTTTTAGATTCCGGTGCTTCACTTCTAGATTACTGTATGCCTTGCCCCATCTTATTGACGATGAAACACAGAAATTGCATCCGAATTTAATACAAAAGGCACTATGCCGACTTAAGTACAAGAGGACTGACACTCTACCTTTCAATGATTTGAACCCCAACTGTGAGTCCAGTTTTAGATTCCCATGCTTCACTTCAGGTATACTCTGTCCCTTGGCATTTCTTATTGACGATGAAACACAGAAGTTACATCCGAATTTAATACAAAAGGCACAATGTCGACTTATGTAAAAGAGGACTGACACTCTCACTTTCTACGATTTCAACCTCTCCTGCGAGTCCAGTTTTAGATTCCGATGCTTCACTTCAACATTACTGTATACCTTGCACTTTCTTATTGACGATGAAACACAGAAATTGCACCCGAATTTAATACAATAGGCACAATGCCGACTTAAGTACAAGAGAACTGACACTCTCACTTCCTATGATTGGAACCTCTCCTGTGAGACCAGTTTTAAATTCCGATGCTTCACTTCAGGCTTACTGTATACTTTGCACCTTCTTATTGACGATGAAACACAGAAATTGCATCCGAATTTAATACAAAAGGATCAATGCCGACTTAAGTACAAGAGGACTGACACTCTCACTTTCAACGATTTGAACCTCTCCTGTGAGTAAAGTTTTAGATTCCGATGCTTCACTTCAGGTTTACTGTATACCTTGTACCTTCATATTGACGATGAAACACAGAAATTGCGTCTGAATTTAATACAAAATGCACAACGCCTACTTAAGTACAAGAGGACTGACACTCTCACCTTCTATGATTTGAACGTCTCCTGTGAGTCTAGTTTTAGATTCCGATGCTTCACTTCGAGATTACTATATACCTTGCTCCTTCTTATTGACGATGAAACACAGAAATTGTATCCGAATTTAATACAAAAGGCTTATGCCGAATTAAGTACTAGAGGACTAACACTCTCACTTTCTATGATTTGAACCTCTCCTGTGAGTCCAGTTTTAGATTCCGATGCTTCACTTCAGGTTTACTGTATACCTTGCAACTTCTTATTGACGATGCAACACAGAAATTGCATCCGAATTTAATACAAAAGGCACAATGTCGACTTATGTAAAAGAGGACTGACACTCTCACTTTCTACGATTTCAACCTCTCCTGCGAGTCCAGTTTTAGATTCCGATGCTTCACTTCAACATTACTGTATACCTTGCACTTTCTTATTGACGATGAAACACAGAAATTGCACCCGAATTTAATACAATAGGCACAATGCCGACTTAAGTACAAGAGAACTGACACTCTCACTTCCTATGATTGGAACCTCTCCTGTGAGACCAGTTTTAAATTCCGATGCTTCACTTCAGGCTTACTGTATACTTTGCACCTTCTTATTGACGATGAAACACAGAAATTGCATCCGAATTTAATACAAAAGGATCAATGCCGACTTAAGTACAAGAGGACTGACACTCTCACTTTCAACGATTTGAACCTCTCCTGTGAGTAAAGTTTTAGATTCCGATGCTTCACTTCAGGTTTACTGTATACCTTGTACCTTCATATTGACGATGAAACACAGAAATTGCGTCTGAATTTAATACAAAATGCACAACGCCTACTTAAGTACAAGAGGACTGACACTCTCACCTTCTATGATTTGAACGTCTCCTGTGAGTCTAGTTTTAGATTCCGATGCTTCACTTCGAGATTACTATATACCTTGCTCCTTCTTATTGACGATGAAACACAGAAATTGTATCCGAATTTAATACAAAAGGCTTATGCCGAATTAAGTACTAGAGGACTAACACTCTCACTTTCTATGATTTGAACCTCTCCTGTGAGTCCCGTTTTAGATTCCGATGCTTCACTTCAAAATTACTGTATATCTTGCACCTTCTAATTGACGATGAAACACAGAAAATGCATCCGAATTTAATACAACAGGCACAATGCCGACTTAAGTACAAGAGGACTGACACTCTCACTTTCTATGATTTGAACATCTCCTGTGAGTCCAGTTTTAGATTCAGATGCTTCACTTCAGGTTTACTGTATCCGTTGGACCGTCTTATTGACGATGAGACACAGAGTTTGCATCCGAATTTAATACAAAAGCACAATGACGACTTATGTACAAGAGGACTGACACTCTCACTTTCTATGATTTGAACCTCTCCTGTGAGTTCAGTTTTAGATTCCGATGCTTCAGTTCAGGTTTACTGTATCCCTTGGACCTTCTTATTGAAGATGAAACACAGAAATTGCATCCGAATTTAATACAAAAGGCACAATGCCTACTTAAGTACAAGCGGACTGACCCCTTCACTTTCTATGATTTGTACCTTTCCTGTGAGTCCAGTTTTAGATTCCGATGCTTCACTTCAGGTTTACTGTATACCTTTTACCTTCTAATTGACGATGAAACACAGAAATTGCATCCGAATTTAATACAAAAGGCACAATGCCGACTTAAGAACAAGAGGACTGACACTCTCACTTTCTATGATTTTACCTCTGCTGTGAGTCAAGTTTTGGATTCCGATGCTTTACTTCAGGTTTACTGTATCCCTTGGACCTTCTTATTGAAGATGAAACACAGAAATTGCATCCGAAATTAATACAAAAGCTTAATGCCGACTTGGGTACAAGAGGACTGACAGTCTCACTTTCTATGATTTGAACCTCTCCTGTGAGTCCAGTTTCAGATTCCGATGGTACACTTCAGGTATACTGTATACCTTGCACCTCCATATTGACGATGAAACACAGGAATTGCATCCGAATTTAATACAACAGGCACAATGCCGACTTAAGTTCAAGAGGACTGACACTCTCACTATTTATGTTTTGAACCTCTCTTGTGAGTCCAGTTTTAGATTCCGATGCTTCACTTCAGGTTTATTGTAGACCTTGCACCTTCTTATTGACGATGAAACACAGAAATTGCATCCGAATTTAATGCAAAAGGAACAATGCCGACTTAAGTACAAGAGGACTGACACTCTTACTTTCTACGATTTGAACTTCTCCTGTGAGTTTAGTTTTAGATTCCGGTGCTTCACTTCAAGATTACTGTATGCATTGCCCCTTCTTATTGACGATGAAACACAGAAATTGCATCCGAATTTAATACAAAAGGCACTATGCCGACTTAAGTACAAGAGGACTGTCACTCTACCTTTCAATGATTTGAACCCCAACTGTGAGTCCAGTTTTAGATTCCCATGCTTCACTTCAGGTATACTCTATCCCTTGGCCCTTCTTATTGACGATGAAACACAGAAATTGCATCCGAATTTAATGCAAAAGGAACAATGCCGACTTAAGTACAAGAGGACTGACACTCTCACTTTCTACGATTTGAACCTCTCCTGTGAGTCCAGTTTTAGATTCCGATGCTTCACTTCAACATTACTGTATACCTTGCACTTTCTTATTGACGATGAAACACAGAAATTGCATCCGAATTTAATACAATAGGCACAATGCCGACTTAAGCACAAGAGAACTGACACTCTCACTTCCTATGATTGGAACCTCTCCTGTGAGTCCAGTTTTAGATTCCGATGCTTCACTTCAGGTTTACTGTATACTTTGCACCTTCTTATTGACGATGAAACACAGAAATTGCATCCGAATTTAATACAAAAGGATCAATGCCGACTTAAGTACAAGAGGACTGACACTCTCACTTTCAACGATTTGAACCTCTCCTGTGAGTCCAGTTTTAGATTCCGATGCTTCACTTCAGGTTTACTGTATACCTTGTACCTTCATATTGACGATGAAACACAGAAATTGCGTCCGAATTTAATATAAAATGCACAACGCCTACTTAAGTACAAGAGGACTGACACTCTCACCTTCTATGATTTGAACGTCTCCTGTGAGTCCAGTTTTAGATTCCGATGCTTCACTTCGAGATTACTATACACCTTGCACCTTCTTATTGACGATGAAACACAGAAATTGTATCCGAATTTAATACAAAAGGCTTATGCCGAATTAAGTACTAGAGGACTAACACTCTCACTTTGTATGATTTGAACCTCTCCTGTGAGTCCCGTTTTAGATTCCGATGCTTCACTTCAAAATTACTGTGTATCTTGCACCTTCTAATTGACGATGAAACACAGAAAATGCATCCGAATTTAATACAACAGGCACAATGCCGACTTAAGTACAAGAGGACTGACACTCTCACTTTCTATGATTTGAACCTCTCCTGTGAGTCCAGTTTTAGATTCAGATGCTTCACTTCAGGTTTACTGTATCCGATGGACCGTTTTATTGACGATGAGACACAGAGTTTGCATCCGAATTTAATACAAAAGGCACAATGACGACTTATGTACAAGAGGACTGACACTCTCACTTTCTATGATTTGAACCTCTCCTGTGAGTTCAGTTTTAGATTCCGATGCTTCAGTTCAGGTTTACTGTATCCCTTGGACCTTCTTATTGAAGATGAAACACAGAAATTGCATCCGAATTTAATACAAAAGGCACAATGCCTACTTAAGTACAAGCGGACTGAACCCCTCACTTTCTATGATTTGTACCTCTCCTGTGAGTCCAGTTTTAGATTCCGATGCTTCACTTCAGGTTTACTGTATACCTTTTACCTTCTAATTGACGATGAAACACAGAAATTGCATCCGAATTTAGTACAAAAGGCACAATGCCGACTTAAGTACAAGAGGACTGACACTCTCACTTTCTATGATTTATACCTCTGCTGTGAGTCAAGTTTTAGATTCCGATGCTTTCTTCAGGTTTACTGTATCCCTTGGACCTTCTTATTGACGATGAAACACAGAAATAGCATTCGAATTTAATACAATAGGCACAATGCCGACTTAAGTACAAGTAGACTGACACTCAAACTTTCTATGATTTGAACCACTCCTGTGAGTCCAGTTTTAGATTACGATGCTTCACTTCTGGTTTACTGTATACCTTGCACCTTCTTATTGACGATGAAAAACGGAAATTGCATCCGAATTTAATACAAAAGCTTAATGCCGACATAGGTACAAGAGGACTGACACTCTCACTTCTATAATTTGAACCTCTCCTGTGAGTCCAGTTTCAGATTCCGATGCTTCACTTCAGGATTACTGTATCCCTTGGACCTTCTTACTGACGATGAAACAAAGAAATTGCGTCCGAATTTAATACAAAAGGCACAATGCCGACCTAAGTAGTAGAGGACTGACACTCTCACTTTCCATGATTTGAACCTCTCCTGTGAGTCCTGTTTTAGATTCCGATGCTTCACTTCAGGTTAACTGTATACCTTGCACATTCTTATTGACGATGAACCACAGAAATTGCATCCGAATTTAATACAAACGGCACAATGCCGACATAAGTACAAGAGGACTGACACTCTCGCTTTCTACGATTTGAACCTCTCCTGTGAGTCCAGTTCTAGATTCCGATGTTTCACTTCAGGTTTACTGTATACCTTGCACCTTCTTATTGACGATGAAGCACAGACATTGCATCCGAATTTAATACAAAAGGCACAATGCCGACTTAAGTACAAGAGGACTGACACTCTCACTTTCTACGATTTGAACCTCTCCTGTGAGTTCAGTTTTAGATTCCGATGCTTCACTTCAGGTTTACTTTATCCCTTGACCTTCTTATTTTCGTTGAAACACAAAAATTGCATCCGAATATAATACAAAAGGCACAATGCCGACCTAAGTACAAGAGGACTGACACTCTCACTTTCTACGATTTGAACCTCTCCTGTGAGTTCAGTTTTAGATTCCGATGCTTCACTTCAGGTTTACTGTATCCCTTGACCTTCTTATTGCCGTTGAAACACAGAAATTGCATCCGAATTTAATACATATGGCACATTGCCGACTGAAGTAAAAGAGGACTGACACTTTCACTTTCTACGCTTTGAACCTCTCCTGTGAGTCCAGTTTTAGATTCCGATGCTTCACTTCAGGTCTACTGTACACCTTGCACCTTGTTATTGACGATGAAACACAGAAATTGCATCCGAATTTAATACAAAAGGCACAATGCCGATTTAAGTATCAGAGGACTGGCACTCTCACTTTCTATGATTTGAACATCTCCTGTGAGTCCAGTTTTAGATTCCGATGCTTCACTTCAGGTTTACTGTATCCGTTGGACCATCTTATTGACGATGAGACACAGAGTTAGCATTCGAATTTAATACAATAGGCACCATGCTGACATAGGTAAAAGAGGACTGGCACTCTAACATTCTATGATATGAACCTCTCCTGTGAGAACAGTTTTTATTCCGATGCTTCACTTCAGGTTAACTGTATACCTTGCACCTTCTTATTGACGATGAAACACAGAAATTGCATCCGAATTTAATACAAAATGATCAATGCCGAATTAGTACAAGAGGACTGACACTCTTACTTTCTACGATTTGAACGTCTCCTGAGATTCCAGTTTTAGATTCCGATGCTTCACTTCAAAATCACTGTATACCTTGCACCATCTTATTGACGATGAAACAAAAAAATTGCATCCGAATTCATACAAAAGGGCACAATGCCGCCTTAAGTACAAGAGGAATGACACTCTCACTTTCTACGATTTGAACCTCTCCTGTGAGTTCAGTTTTAGATTCCGATGCTTCACTTCAGGTTTACTGTATCCCTTGGACCTTCTTATTGACGATGAAACACAGAAATTGCATTAGAATTTAATACAATAGGCACAATGCCGACTTAATTACAAGTAGACTGACACTCAAACTTTCTATGATTTGAACCACTCCCGTGAGTTCAGTTTTAGATTACGATGCTTCACTTCTGGTTTACTGTATACCTTGCACCTTCTTATTGACGATGAAAAACGGAAATTGCATCCGAATTTAATACAAAAGCTTAATGCCGACATAGGTACAAGAGGACTAACACTCTCACTTTCTATGATTTATACCTCTGCTGTGAGTCAAGTTTTAGATTCCGATGCTTTCTTCAGGTTTACTGTATCCCTTGGACCTTCTTATTGACGATGAAACACAGAAATTGCATTCGAATTTAATACAATAGGCACAATGCCGACTTAAGTACAAGTAGACCGACACTCAAACTTTCTATGATTTGAACCACTCCTGTGAGTCCAGTTTTAGATTACGATGCTTCACTTCTGGTTTACTGTATACCTTGCACCTTCTTATTGACGATGAAAAACGGAAATTGCATCCGAATTTAATACAAAAGCTTAATGCCGACATAGGTACAAGAGGACTGACACACTCACTTTCTATGATTTAAACCTCTCCTGTGAGTCCAGTTTCAGATTCCGATGCTTCACTTCAGGATTACTGTATCCCTTGGACCTTCTTATTGACGATGAAACAAAAAAATTGCGTCCGAATTTAATACAAAAGGCACAATGCCGACCTAAGTAGTAGAGGACTGACACTCTCACTTTCCATGATTTGAACCTCTCCTGTGAGTCCGATTTTAGATTCCGATGCTTCACTTCAGGTTAACTGTATACCTTGCACATTCTTATTGACGATGAACCACAGAAATTGCATCCGAATTTAATACAAATGGCACAATGCCGACATAAGTACTAGAGGACTGACACTCTCGCTTTCTACGATTTGAACCTCTCCTGTGAGTCCAGTTCTAGATACCGACGTTTCACTTCAGGTTTACTGTATACC
Organism: Schistocerca piceifrons; assembly: GCF_021461385.2. NCBI lineage: Eukaryota > Metazoa > Arthropoda > Insecta > Orthoptera > Acrididae > Schistocerca > Schistocerca piceifrons. Next base: position 28,664 of record NW_025728159.1, read on the forward strand.
TTGCACCTTCTTATTGACGATGAAGCACAGACATTGCATCCGAATTTAATACAAATGGCACATTGCCGACTGAAGTAAAAGAGGACTGACACTTTCACTTTCTATGCTTTGAACCTCTCCTGTGAGTCCAGTTTTAGATTCCGATGCTTCACTTCAGGTTTACTGTACACCTTGCACCTTGTTATTGACGATGAAACACAGAAATTGCATCCGAATTTATTACAAAGGGCGCAATGCCGTCTTAAGAACAAGAGGACTGACACTCTCACTTTCTACGTTTTGAACCTCTCTTGTGAGTCCAGTTTTAGGTTCCGAAGCTTCACTTCAAGTTTACTGTATACCTTGCACCTTCTTGTTGACGATGAAGCATAGAAATTGCATCCGAAATTAATACAACAGGCACAATGCCGACATAAGTTCGAGAGGACTCACACTCTCACTTTCTATGATTTGAAGCCCTCCTGTGAGTCCAGTTTTAGCTTCCGAAGCTTCACTTTTGGTTTACTGTATACCTTGCTTCTTCTTATTGACGATGAAACACAGAAATTGCATCCGAATTTAATACAAAAGGCACAATGCCGATTTAAGTATAAGAGGACTGGCACTCTCACTTTCTATGATTTGAACATCTCCTGTGAGTCCAGTTTTAGATTCCGAAGCTTCACTTCAGGTTTACTGTATCCGTTGGACCATCTTATTGACGATGAGACACAGAGTTTGCATTCGAATTTAATACAATAGGCACCATGCTGACATAGGTAAAAGAGGACTGGCACTCTAACATTCTATGATATGAACCTCTCCTGTGAGAACAGTTTTTATTCCGATGCTTCACTTCAGGTTAACTGTATACCTTGCACCTTCTTATTGACGATGAAACACAGAAATTGCATCCGAATTTAATACAAATGATCAATGCCGACTTAGTACAAGAGGACTGACACTCTTACTTTCTACGATTTGAACGTCTCCTGAGATTCCAGTTTTAGATTCCGATGCTTCACTTCAAAATTACTGTATACCTTGCACCATCTTATTGACGATGAAACAAAAAAATTGCATCCTAGTTCATACAAAAGGGCTCAATGCCGCCTTAAGTACAAGAGGAATGACACTCTCACTTTCTACGATTTGAACCTCTCCTGTGAGTTCAGTTTTTGATTCCGATGCTTCACATCAGGTTTACTGTATCCCTTGGACCTTCTTATTGACGATGAAACACAGAAATTGCATTCGAATTTAATACAATAGGCACAATGCCGACTTAAGTACAAGTGGACTGACACTCAAACTTTCTTTGATTTGAACCACTCCTGTGAGTTCAGTTTTAGATTACGATGCTTCACTTCTGGTTTACTGTATACCTTGCACCTTCTTATTGACGATGAAAAACGGAAATTGCATCCGAATTTAATACAAAAGCTTAATGCCGACATAGGTACAAGAGGACTGACACTCTCACTTTCTATGATTTATACCTCTGCTGTAAGTCAAGTTTTAGATTCCGATGCTTTCTTCAGGTTTACTGTATCCCTTGGACCTTCTTATTGACGATGAAACACAGAAATTGCATTCGAATTTAATACAATAGGCACAATGCCGACTTAAGTACAAGTAGACTGACACTCAAACTTTCTATGATTTGAACCACTCCTGTGAGTCCAGTTTTAGATTACGATGCTTCACTTCTGGTTTACTGTATACCTTGCACCTTCTTATTGACGATGAAAAACGGAAATTGCATCCGAATTTAATACAAAAGCTTAATGCCGACATAGGTACAAGAGGACTGACACTCTCACTTTCTATGATTTAAACCTCTCCTGTGAGTCCAGTTTCAGATTCCGATGCTTCACTTCAAGATTACTGTATCCCTTGGACCTTCTTATTGACGATGAAACAAAGAAATTGCGTCCGAATTTAATACAAAAGGCACAATGCCGACCTAAGTAGTAGAGGACTGACACTCTCACTTTCCATGATTTGAACCTCTCCTGTGAGTCCGGTTTTAGATTCCGATGCTTCACTTCAGGTTAACTGTATACCTTGCACATTCTTATTGACGATGAACCACAGAAATTGCATCCGAATTTAATACAAACGGCACAATGCCGACATAAGTACAAGAGGACTGACACTCTCGCTTTCTACGATTTGAACCTCTCCTGTGAATCCAGTTCTAGATTCCGATGTTTCACTTCAGGTTTACTGTATACCTTGCACCTTCTTATTGACGATGAAGCACAGACATTGCATCCGAATTTAATACAAAAGGCACGATGCCGACTTAAGTACAAGAGGACTGACACTCTCACTTTCTACGATTTGAACGTCTCCTGTGAGTTCAGATTTAGATTCCGTTGCTTCACTTCAGGTTTACTATATCCCTTGACCTTCTTATTGGCGTTGAAACACAAAAATTGCATCCGAATATAATACAAAAGGCACAATGCCGACTTAAGTACAAGAGGACTGACACTCTCACTTTCTACGATTTGAACCTCTCCTGTGAGTTCAGTTTTAGATTCCGATGCTTCACTTCAGGTTTACTGTATCGCTTGACCTTCTTATTGGCGTTGAAACACAGAAATTGCATCCGAATTTAATACAAATGGCACATTGCCAACTGAAGTAAAAGAGGACTGACACTTTCACTTTCTATGCTTTGAACCTCTCCTGTGAGTCCAGTTTTAGATTCCAATGCTTCACTTCAGGTTTACTGTACACCTTGCAGCTTGTTATTGACGATGAAACACAGAAATTGCATCCGAATTTAATACAAAGGGCGCAATGCCGTCTTAAGAACAAGAGGACTGACACTCTCACTTTCTACGTTTTGAACCTCTCTTGTGAGTCCAGTTTTAGATTCCGAAGCTTCACTTCAAGTTTACTGTATACCTTGCACCTTCTTGGTGACGATGAAGCATAGAAATTGCATCCGAAATTAATACAACAGGCACAATGCCGACATAAGTTCAAGAGGACTGACACTCTCACTTTCTATGATTTGAAGCCCTCCTGTGAGTCCAGTTTTAGCTTCCGAAGCTTCACTTTTGGTTTACTGTATACCGTGCTTCTTCTTATTGACGATGAAACACAGAAATTGCATCCGAATTTAATTCAAATAGCACAATGCCGATTTAAGTACAAGAGGACTGGCACTCTCACTTTCTATGATTTGAACATCTCCTGTGAGTCCAGTTTTAGATTCCGATGCTTCACTTCAGGTTTACTGTATCCGTTGGACCATCTTATTGACGATGAGACACAGAGTTTGCATTCGAATTTAATACAATAGGCACCATGCTGACATAGGTGAAAGAGGACTGGCACTCTAACATTCTATGATATGAACCTCTCCTGTGAGAACAGTTTTTATTCCGATGCTTCACTTCAGGTTAACTGTATACCTTGCACCTTCTTATTGACGATGAAACACAGAAATTGCATCCGAATTTAATACAAAATGATCAATGCCGACTTAGTACAAGAGGACTGACACTCTTACTTTCTACCATTTGAACGTCTCCTGAGATTCCAGTTTTAGATTCCGATGCTTCACTTCAAAATTACTGTATACCTTGCACCATCTTATTGACGATGAAACAAAAAAATTGCATCCGAATTCATACAAAAGGGCACAATGCCGCCTTAAGTACAAGAGGAATGACACTCTCACTTTCTACGATTTGAACCTCTCCTGTGAGTTCAGTTTTAGATTCCGATGCTTCACTTCGGGTTTACTGTATCCCTTGGACCTTCTTATTGACGATGAAACACAGAAATTGCATTCGAATTTAATACAATAGGCACAATGCCGACTTAAGTACAAGAAGACTGACACTCAAATTTTCTATGATTTGAACCACTCCTGTGAGTCCAGTTTTAGATTACGATGCTTCACTTCTGGTTTACTGTATACCTTGCACCTTCTTATTGACGATGAAAAACGGAAATTGCATCCGAATTTAATACAAAAGCTTAATGCCGACTTAGTTTCAAGAGGAGTGACACTCTCACTTTCTATGATTTGAACCTCTCCTGTGAGTCCATGTTCAGATTCCGATGCTTCACTTCAGGTTTACTGTATCCCTTGGACCTTCTTATTGGCGTTGAAACACAAAAATTCCATCCGAATATAATACAAAAGGCACAATGCCGACTAGAGTACATGAGGACTGACACTCTCACTTTCTACGATTTGAACCTTTCCTGGGAGTCCAGTTTTAGATTCCGATGCTTCGCTTCAGGTTTACTGTATCCCTCGGACATTCTTATTGACGATGAAACAAAAGAATTGCATCCGAATTTAATATAAAAGGTACAATGCGGCCTTAAGTACAAGAGGACTGACACTCAAACTCTCTATGCTTTAAGCCTCTCCTGTGAGTCCTGTTTTAGACTCCGATGCTTCACTTCAGGTTTACTGTATACCTTGCACCTTCTTATTGACGATGAAACACAGAAATTGCATCCGAATTTAATACAAAGGGCGCAATGCCGTCTTAAGTACAAGAGGACTGACACTCTCACTTTCTACGATTTGAACCTCTCCTTTGAGTCCAGTTTTAGATTCCGAAGCTTCACTTCAAGTTTACTGTATACCTTGCACCTTCTTGTTGACGATGAAGCATAGAAATTGCATCCGAATTTAATACAAAAGGCACAATGCCCACTTAAGAACAAGAGGACTGACACTCTCACTTTCTATGATTGGAACCACTCCTGTGAGTCCCGTTTTAGTTTCCGATGCTTCACTTCAGATTTACTGTATACCTTGCCCCTTCTTATTGACGATGAAACACAGCTATTGCATCCGATTTTAATACAAAAGTCACAATGCTGTCTTAAGAACAAGAGGACTGACACCCTCACTTTCTACGATTTGAACCTCTCCTGTGAGTTCAGTTTTAGATTCCGATGCTTCACTTCAGGTTTACTGTATCCCTTGACCTTCTTATTGGCGTTGAAACACAGAAATTGCATCCGAATTTAATACAAATGGCACATTGCCGACTGAAGTAAAAGAGGACTGACACTTTCACTTTCTATGCTTTGAACCTCTCCTGTGAGTCCAGTTTTAGATTCTGATGCTTCACTTCATGTTTACTGTATACCTTGCACCTCCATATTGACGATGAAACACAGAAATTGCATCCGAATTTAATACAAAATGATCAATGCCAACTTAAGTACAAGAGGTCTGACACTCTCACTTTCAACGATTTGTACCTCTCCTGTGAGTCCAGTTTTAGATTCCGATGTACACTTCAGGTTTACTGTATACCTTGTACCTTCTTATTGACGATGAAACACAGAAATTGAATCGGAATTTAATACAAAATGCACAATGCCGACTTAAGTACAAGAGGAGTGACCTTCTCACTTTCTATGATTTGAACGTCTCCTGTGAGTCCAGTTTTAGATTCCGATGCTTCACTTCAAGATTACTGTATACCTTGCACCTTCTTATTGACGATGAAACACAGAAATTGCATCCGAACTTAATACAAAAGGCTTATGCCGAATTATGAACAAGAGGACTGACACTCTCACTTTCTATGATTTGAACCTCCCCTGTGAGTCCAGTTTTAGATTCCGATGCTTCACTTCAGGTTTACTGTATCCGTTGGACCATCTTATTGACGATGAGACACAGATTTTGCATCCGAATTTAATACAAAAGGCACAATGCCGATTTAAGAACAAGAGGACTGGCACTCTCACTTTCTATGATTTGAACATCTCCTGTGAGTCCAGTTTTAGATTCCGATGCTTCACTTCAGGTTTACTGTATCCGTTGGACCATCTTATTGACGATGAGACACAGAGTTTGCATCCGAATTTAATACAATAGGCACTATGCCGACATAAGTACAAGAGGATTGGCACTCTAACATTCTATGATATGAACCTCTCCTGTGAGTCCAGTTTTTGATTCCGATGCTTCACTTCAGGTTAACTGTATACCTTGCACCTTCTTATTGACGATGAAACACAGAAATTGCATCCGAATTTAATACAAAATGATCAATGCCAACTTAAGTACAAGAGGTCTGACACTCTCACTTTCAACGATTTGTACCTCTCCTGTGAGTCCAGTTTTAGATTCCGATGTACACTTCAGGTTTACTGTATACCTTGTACCTTCTTATTGACGATGAAACACAGAAATTGAATCGGAATTTAATACAAAATGCACAATGCTGACTTAAGTACAAGAGGAGTGACACTCTCACTTTCTATGATTTGAACGTCTCCTGTGAGTCCAGTTTTAGATTCCGATGCTTCACTTCAAGATTACTGTATACCTTGCACCTTCTTATTGACGATGAAACACAGAAATTGCATCCGAACTTAATACAAAAGGCTTATGCCGAATTATGAACAAGAGGACTGACACTCTCACTTTCTATGATTTGAACCTCTCCTGTGAGTCCAGTTTTAGATTCCGATGGTTCACTTCATGTTTACTGTATCCCTCGGACCTTCTTATTGACGATGAAACAAAAGAATTGCTTCCGAATTTAATATAAAAGGCACAATGCGGCCTTAAGTACAAGAGGACTGACACACTAACTCTCTACGCTTTAAACCTCTCCTGTGAGTCCTGTTTTAGACTCCGATGCTTCACTTCAGGTTTACTGTATACCTTGCACCTTCTTATTGACGATGAAACACAGAAATTGCATCCGAATTTAATACAAAAAGCACAATTCCGACTTAAGTAAAGAGGACAGACACTCTCACTGTCTATGATTTGTACCTCACCTGTGAGTCCAGTTTTAGATTCCGATGCTCACATCAGGATTACAGTATCCCTTGGACATTCTTATTGACGATGAAACACAGAAATTGCATCCGAATTTAATACAAATGGCATATTGCCGATTGAAGTAAAACAGGACTGGCACTTTCACTTTCTATGCTTTGAACCTCTCCTGTGAGTCCAGTTTTAGATTCCGATGCTTCACTTCAGGTTTACTGTACACCTTGCACCTTCTTATTGACGATGAAACACAGAAATTGCATCCGAATTTAATACAAAAGGCACAATGCCCACTTAAGTACAAGAGGACTGGCACTTTCACTTTCTATGCTTTGAACCTCTCCTGTGAGTCCAGTTTTAGATTCCGATGCTTCACTTCAGGTTTACTGTATACCTTGCACCTTCTTATTGACGATGAAGCACAGACATTGCATCCGAATTTAATACAAAAGGCACAATGCAGACTTAAGTACAAGAGGACTGACACTCTCACATTCTACGATTTGAACCACTCCTGTGAGTTCAGTTTTAGATTCCGATGCTTCACTTCAGGTTTACTGTGTCCCTAGGACCTTCTTATTATCGTTGAAACACAAATATTCCATCCAAATATAATACAAAAGGCACAATGCCGACTGAAGTACAAGAGGACTGACACTCTCACTTTCTACGATTTGAACCTCTCCTGTGAGTCCAGTTTTAGATTCCGATGCTTCACTTCAGGTTTACGGTATACCTTGCACCTTCTTATTGCCGATGAAACACAGAAATTGCATCCGAATTTAATACAAAGGGCGCAATGCCGTCTTAAGAACAAGAGGACTGACACTCTCACTTTCTACGATTTGAACCCCTCCTGTGAGTCCAGTTTTAGATTCCGAAGCTTCACTTCAAGTTTACTGTATACCTTGCACCTTCTTGTTGACGATGAAGCATAGAAATTGCAATCCGAATTTAATACAAAAGGCACAATGCCCACTTAAGTACAAGAGGACTGACACTCTCACTTTCTATGATTGGAACCACTCCTGTGAGTCCCGTTTTAGTTTCCGATGCTTCACTTCAGATTTACTCTATACCTTGCACCTCCTTATTGACGATGAAACACAGAAATTGAATCCGAATTTAATACAAAAGGCACAATGCCGTCTTAAGGACAAGAGGACTGACACTCTCACTTTCTATGATTTGAAGCACTCCTGTGAGTCCAGTTTTAGCTTCCGATGCTTCACTTTAGGTTTACTGTATACCTTGCTTCTTCTTATTGACGATGAAACACAGAAATTGCATCCGAATTTAATACAAAATGATCAATGCCAAATTAAGTACAAGAGGTCTGACACTCTCACTTTCAACGATTTGTACCTCTCCTGTGAGTCCAGTTTTAGATTCCGATGTACACTTCAGGTTTACTGTATACCTTGTACCTTCTTATTGACGATGAAACACAGAAATTGAATCGGAATTTAATACAAAATGCACAATGCCGACTTAAGTACAAAAGGAGTGACACTCTCACTATCTATGATTTGAACGTCTCCTGTGAGTCCAGGTTTAGATTCCGATGCTTCACTTCAAGATTACTGTATACCTTGCAATTTCTTATTGACGATGAAACACAGAAATTGCATCCGAATTTAATACAAAAGGCTTATGACAAATTATGAACAAGAGGACTGACACACTCACTTTCTATGATTTGAGCCTCTCCTGTGAGTCCAGTTTTAGATTCCGATGCTTCACTTCAGGTTTACTGTATCCCTTGCAACTTCTTATTGACGATGAAACACAGAAATTGCATTCGAATTTAATACAAAATGCACAATGCCGACTTAGTACAAGAGGACTGACACTCTTACTTTCTACGATTTGAACGTCTCCTGAGATTGCAGTTTTAGATTCCGATGCTTCACTTCAAAATTACTGTATACCTTGCACCTTCTTATTGACGATGAAACACAAAAATTGCATCCGAATTTATACAAAAGGGCCCAATGCCGCCTTAAGTACAATACAACTGACACTCTCACTTTCTATGATTTGAACCTCTCCTGTGAGTCCAGTTTTAGATTCCGATGCTTCACTTCAGGTTTACTGTATACCTTGCACCTTCTTATTTACGAAGAAACACAGAAATTGCATCCGAATTTAATACAAAAGGCACAATGCCGACTTAAGTACCAGAGGACTGCCACTCTCAGTTTCAACGATTTGATCCTCTCCTGTGAGTCCAGTTTTAGATTCCGTTGGTTCACTTCATTTTTACCATATACCTTGCACCTTATTATTGACGATAAAACACAGAAGTTGCATCCGAATTTAATTCATTAGGCACAATGCCGACTTAAGTACAAGAGGACCGACACTCTCACTTTCTACGATTTCAACCTCTCCTGTGAGTCCAGTTTTACATTCCGATGCTACACTTCAGGTTTACTGTATACCTTGCACCTTCTTATTGACGATGAAACACAGAAATTGCATCCGAATTTCATACAGAAGGCACAATGCCGACATAAGTACAAGAGGACTGACACTCTCACTTTCTATGATTTCAACCTCTCCTGTGAGTCCACTTTTAGATTCCGATGCTTCACTTCAGGTTTACTGTACACCTAGCACCTTCTTATTGACGATGAAACAGAGAAATTGCATCCGAATTTAATTCAAAAGGCACAATTCCGACTTAAGTACAAGAGGACTGACACTCTCACTTTCTATGATTTGAACCCCACCTGTGAGTCCAGTTAAAATTCCGATGCTTCACTTCAGGTTTACTGTATCTCTTGGTCATTCTTATTGACGATGAAACACAGAAATTGCATCCGAATTTAATACAAAAGGCACATTTCCGACTGAAGTACAAGAGGACTGACACTCTCACTTTCTACGATTTGAACCTCTCCTGTGAGTCCAGTTTTAGGTTCCGATGCTTCTCTTCAAGTTTACTGTATACCTTGCATCTTCTTATTGACGAAGAAGCATAGAAATTGCATCCGAATTTAATACAAAAGGCACAATGCCGACTTAAGTACAAGAGGACTGACTCTCTCACATTCTATGATTTGAAACCCTCCTGTGAGTCCCGTTTTAGATTCCGATGCTTCACTTCAGATTTACTGTATACCTTGCACCTTCTTATTGACGATGAAACACAGTAATTGCATCCGAATTTAATACAACAGGCACAATGCCGACTTAAGTTCAAGAGGACTGACACTCTCACTATCTATGATATGAACCTCTCCTGTGAGTCCAGTTTTAGATTCCGATGCTTCACTTCAGGTTTACTGTAGACCTTGCACCTTCTTATTGACGACGAAACACAGAAATTGCATCCGAATTTAATGCAAAAGGAACAATGCAGACTTAAGTACAAGAGGACTGACACTCTCACTTTCTACGATTTGAACTTCTCCTGTGAGTCCAGTTTTAGATTCCGATGCTTCACTTCAAGATTACTGTATACCTGGCCCCTCCTTATTGACGATGAAACACAGAAATTGCATCCGAATTTAATACACAAAGGCACTATGCCGACTTAAGTACAAGAGGACTGACACTCTAATTTTCAATGATTTGAACCCCACCTGTGAGTCCCGTTTTAGATTCCGATGCTTCACTTCAGGTATACTGTATCCCTTGGAACTTCTTATTGACGATGAAACACAGAAGTTGCATCCGAATTTAATACAAAAGGCACAATGCCGACTTAAGTAAAAGAGGACTGACACTCTCACTTTCTACGATTTGAACCACTCCTGTGAGTCCGGTTTTAGATTCCGATGCTATACTTCAAGTTTACTGTATACCTTGAACCTCCATATTGACGATGAATCACAGGAGTTGCATACGAATTTAATTTAACAGGCACAATGCCGACATAAGTTCAAGAAGACTGACACTCTCACTTTCTATGATTTGAAGCCCTCCTGTGAGTCCAGTTTTAGCTTCCGATGCTTCACTTTAGGTTTACTGTATACCTTGCTTCTTCTTATTGACGATGAAACACAGAAATTGCATCCGAATTTAATACAAAAGGCACAATGCCCACTTAAGTACAAGAGGACTGACACTCTCACTTTCTATGATTGGAACCACTCCTGTGAGTCCCGTTTTAGTTTCCGATGCTTCACTTCAGATTTACTGTATACCTTGCACCCTCTTATTGACGATGAAAGACAGAAATTGCATCCGAATTTAATACAAAAGGCACAATGCCGTCTTAAGAACGAGAGGACTGACACTCTCACTTTCTACGATTTGAAGCCCTCCTGTGAGTCCAGTTTTAGCTTCCGATGCTTCACTTTAGGTTTACTGTATACCTTGCTTCTTCTTATTGACGCTGAAACACAGAAATTGCATCCGAATTTAATACAAAAGGCACAATGCCGATTTAAGTACAAGAGGACTGGCACTCTCACTTTCTATGATTTGAACATCTCCTGTGAGTCCAGTTTTAGATTCCGATGCTTCACCTCAGGTTTGCTGTATCCGTTGGACCATCTTATTGACGATGAGACACAGAGTTTGCATCCGAATTTAATACAATAGGCACCAAGCCGACATAAGTACAAGAGGACTGGCACTCTAACATTCTATGATATGAACCTCTCCTGTGAGTCCAATTTTTGATTCCGATGCTTCTCTTCAGGTTATCTGTATACCTTGCAACTTCTTATTGACGATGAAACACAGAAATTGCATCCGAATTTAATACAAAATGATCAATGCCAACTTAAGAACAAGAGGTCTGACACTCTCACTTTCAACGATTTGTACCTCTCCTGTGAGTCTAGTTTTACATTCCGATGCTACACTTCAGGTTTACTGTATACCTTGTACCTTCTTATTGACGATGAAACACAGATATTGAATCGGAATTTAATACAAAATGCACAATGCCGACTTAAGTACAAGAGGAGTGACACTCTCACTTTCTATGATTTGAACGTCTCCTGTGAGTCCAGTTTTAGATTCCGATGCTTCAGTTCAAGATTACTCTATACCTTGCACCATCTTATTGACGATGAAACACAGAAATTGCATCCGAACTTAATGCAAAAGGCTTATGCCGAATTATGAACAAGAGGACTGACACTCTCACTTTCTATGAATTGAACCTCTCCTGTGAGTCCAGTTTTAGATTCCGATGCTTCACTTCAGGTTTACTGTATACCTTGCACCTTCTTATTGACGATGAAGCACAGACATTGCATCCGAATTTAATACAAATGGCACAATGCAGACTTAAGTACAAGAGGACTGACACTCTCACATTCTACGATTTGAACCACTCCTGTGAGTTCAGTTTTAGATTCCGATGCTTCACTTCAGGTTTACTGTGTCCCTAGGACCTTCTTATTATCGTTGAAACACAAAAATTCCATCCAAATATAATACAAAAGGCACAATGCCGACTGAAGTACAAGAGGACTGACACTCTCACTTTCTACGATTTGAACCTCTCCTGTTAGTCCAGTTTTAGATTCCGATGCTTCATTTCAGGATTACTGTATCCCTCGGACCTTCTTTTTGATGATGAAACGAAAGAATTGCTTCCGAATTTAATATAAAAGGCACAATGCGGCCTTAAGTACAAGAGGACTGACACTCTAACACTCTATGCTTTAAACCTCTCCTGTGAGTCCTGTTTTAGACTCCGATGCTTCACTTCAGGTTTACTGTATACCTTGCACCTTCTTATTGACGATGAAACACAGAAATTGCATCCGAATTTAATACAAAGGGCGCAATGCCGTCTTAAGAACAAGAGGACTGACACTCTCACTTTCTACGATTTGAACCCCTCCTGTGAGTCCAGTTTTAGATTCCGAAGCTTCACTTCAAGTTTACTGTATACCTTGCACCTTCTTGTTGACGATGAAGCATAGAAATTGCAATCCGAATTTAATACAAAAGGCACAATGCCCACTTAAGTACAAGAGGACTGAAACTCTCACTTTCTATGATTGGAACCACTCCTGTGAGTCCCGTTTTAGTTTCCGATGCTTCACTTCAGATTTACTCTATACCTTGCACCTTCTTATTGACGATGAAACACAGAAATTGAATCCGAATTTAATACAAAAGGCACAATGCCGTCTTAAGGACAAGAGGACTGACACTCTCACTTTCTATGATTTGAAGCACTCCTGTGAGTCCAGTTTTAGCTTCCGATGCTTCACTTTAGGTTTACTGTATACCTTGCTTCTTCTTATTGACGATGAAACACAGAAATTGCATCCGAATTTAATACAAAATGATCAATGCCAAATTAAGTACAAGAGGTCTGACACTCTCACTTTCAACGATTTGTACCTCTCCTGTGAGTCCAGTTTTAGATTCCGATGTACACTTCAGGTTTACTGTATACCTTGTACCTTCTTATTGACGATGAAACACAGAAATTGAATCGGAATTTAATACAAAATGCACAATGCCGACTTAAGTACAAAAGGAGTGACACTCTCACTATCTATGATTTGAACGTCTCCTGTGAGTCCAGGTTTAGATTCCGATGCTTCACTTCAAGATTACTGTATACCTTGCAATTTCTTATTGACGATGAAACACAGAAATTGCATCCGACTTTAATACAAAAGGCTTATGACAAATTATGAACAAGAGGACTGACACACTCACTTTCTATGGTTTGAGCCTCTCCTGTGAGTCCAGTTTTAGATTCCGATGCTTCACTTCAGGTTTACTGTATCCCTTGCAACTTCTTATTGACGATGAAACACAGAAATTGCATTCGAATTTAATACAAAAGGCACAATGCCGACTTAGTACAAGAGGACTGACACTCTTACTTTCTACGATTTGAACGTCTCCTGAGATTCCAGTTTTAGATTCCGATGCTTCACTTCAAAATTACTGTATACCTTGCACCTTCTTATTGACGATGAAACACAAAAATTGCATCCGAATTTATACAAAAGGGCCCAATGCCGCCTTAAGTACAATACAACTGACACTCTCACTTTCTATGATTTGAACCTCTCCTGTGAGTCCAGTTTTAGATTCCGATGCTTCACTTCAGGTTTACTGTATACCTTGCACCTTCTTATTTACGAAGAAACACAGAAATTGCATCCGAATTTAATACAAAAGGCACAATGCCGACTTAAGTACCAGAGGACTGCCACTCTCAGTTTCAACGATTTGATCCTCTCCTGTGAGTCCAGCTTTAGATTCCGTTGGTTCACTTCATTTTTACCGTATACCTTGCACCTTATTATTGACGATAAAACACAGAAGTTGCATCCGAATTTAATTCATTAGGCACAATGCCGACTTAAGTACAATAGGACTGACACTCTCACTTTCTACGATTTCAACCTCTCCTGTGAGTCCAGTTTTAGATTCCGATGCTACACTTCAGGTTTACTGTATACCTTGCACTTTCTTATTGACGATGAAACACAGAAATTGCATCCGAATTTCATACAGAAGGCACAATGCCGACATAAGTACAAGAGGACTGACACTCTCACTTTCTATGATTTCAACCTCTCCTGTGAGTCCAGTTTTAGATTCCGATGCTTCACTTCAGGTTTACTGTACACCTAGCACCTTCTTATTGACGATGAAACAGAGAAATTGCATCCGAATTTAATTCAAAAGGCACAATTCCGACTTAAGTACAAGAGGACTGACACTCTAATTTTCAATGATTTGAACCCCACCTGTGAGTCCCGTTTTAGATTCCGATGCTTCACTTCAGGTATACTGTATCCCTTGGAACTTCTTATTGACGATGAAACACAGAAGTTGCATCCGAATTTAATACAAAAGGCACAATGCCGACTTAAGTAAAAGAGGACTGACACTCTCACTTTCTACGATTTGAACCACTCCTGTGAGTCCGGTTTTAGATTCCGATGCTATACTTCAAGTTTACTGTATACCTTGAACCTCCATATTGACGATGAATCACAGGAGTTGCATACGAATTTAATTTAACAGGCACAATGCCGACATAAGTTCAAGAGGACTGACACTCTCACTTTCTATGATTTGAAGCCCTCCTGTGAGTCCAGTTTTAGCTTCCGATGCTTCACTTTAGGTTTACTGTATACCTTGCTTCTTCTTATTGACGATGAAACACAGAAATTGCATCCGAATTTAATACAAAAGGCACAATGCCGATTTAAGTACAAGAGGACTGGCACTCTCACTTTCTATGATTTGAACATCTCCTGTGAGTCCAGTTTTAGATTCCGATGCTTCACTTCAGGTTTACTGTATCCGTTGGACCATCTTATTGACGATGAGACACAGAGTTTGCATCCGAGTTTAATACAAAAGGCACCATGCCGACATAAGTACAAGAGGACTGGCACTCTAACATTCTATGATATGAACCTCTCCTGTGAGTCCAGTTTTTGATTCCGATGCTTCACTTCAGGTTAACTGTATACCTTGCACCTTCTTATTGACGATGAAACACAGAAATTGCATCCGAATTTAATAAAAAATGATCAATGCCGACTTAAGTACAAGAGGATTGACACTCTCACTTACAACGATTTGTACCTCTCCTGTGAGTCCAGGTTTAGATTACGATGTACACTTCAGGTTTACTGTATACCTTGTACCTTCTTATTGACGATGAAACACAGAAATTGAATCAGAATTTAATACAAAATGCACAATGCCGACTAAAGTACAAGAGGAGTGATACTCTCACTTTCTATGATTTGAACGTCTCTTGTGAGTCCAGTTTTAGATTCCGATGCTTCACTTCAAGATTACTGTATACCTTGCACCTTCTTATTGACGATGAAACACAGAAATTGCTTCCGAATTTAATACAAAAGGCTTATGCCGAATTATGAACAGGTGGACTGACACTCTCACTTTCTATTATTTGAACCTCTCCTGTGAGTCCAGTTTTAGATTCCGATGCTTCACTTCAGGTTTACTGTATACCTTGCAACTTCTTATTGACGACGAAATACATTAATTGCATTCGAATTTAATACAAAAGGCACAATGCCGACTTAGTACAAGAGGACTGACACTCCTACTTTCTACGATTTGAACGTCTCCTGAGATTCCAGTTTTAGATTCCGATGCTTCACTTCAAAATTACTGTATACCTTGCACCTTCTTATTGACGATGAAACACAAAAATTGCATCCGAATTTATACAAAAGGGCACAATGCCGCCTTAAGTACAATAGAACTGACACTCTCACTTTCTATGATTTGAACCTCTCCTGTGAGTCCAGTTTTAGATTCCGATGCATCACTTCAGGTTTACTGTATACCTTGCACCTTCTTATTTACGAAGAAACACAGAAATTGAATCCGAATTTAATACAAAAGGCACAATGCCGACTTAAGTACAAGAGGACTGCCACTCTCAGTTTCAACGATTTGAACCTCTCCTATGAGTTTAGTTTTAGATTCCGATGGTTCATTTCATTTTTACCGTATACCTTGCACCTTATTATTGACGATAAAATACAGAAATTGCATCCGAATTTAATTCATTAGGCACAATGCCGACTTAAGTACAAGAGGACCGACACTCTCACTTTCTACGATTTGAACCTCTCCTGTGAGTCCAGTTTTAGATTCCGATGCTACACTTCAGGTTTACTGTATACCTTGCACCTTCTTATTGACGATGAAACACAGAAATTGCATCCGAATTTCATACAGAAGGCACAATGCCGACATAAGTACAAGAGGACTGACACTCTCACTTTCTATGATTTGAACCTCTCCTGTGAGTCCAGTTTTAGATTCCGATGCTTCACTTCAGGTTTACTGTACACCTAGCACCTTCTTATTGACGATGAAACACAGAAATTGCATCAGAATTTAATACAAAAGGCACAATTCCGACTTAAGTACAAAAGGACTGACACTCTCACTTTCTACGATTTGAACCCCTCCTGTGAGTCCAGTTTTAGATTCCGAAGCTTCACTTCAAGTTTACTGTATACCTTGCACCTTCTTGTTGACGATGAAGCATTAATATAGCAATCCGAATTTAATACAAAAGGCACAATGCCCTCTTAAGTACAAGAGGACTGACACTCTCACTTTCTATGATTGGAACCACTCCTGTGAGTCCCGTTTTAGTTTCCGATGCTTCACTTCAGATTTACTCTATACCTTGCACCTTCTTATTGACGATGAAACACAGAAATTGAATCCGAATTTAATACAAAAGGCACAATGCCGTCTTAAGGACAAGAGGACTGACACTCTCACTTTCTATGATTTGAAGCACTCCTGTGAGTCCAGTTTTAGCTTCCGATGCTTCACTTTAGGTTTACTGTATACCTTGCTTCTTCTTATTGACGATGAAACACAGAAATTGCATCCGAATTTAATACAAAATGATCAATGCCAAATTAAGTACAAGAGGTCTGACACTCTCACTTTCAACGATTTGTACCTCTCCTGTGAGTCCAGTTTTAGATTCCGATGTACACTTCAGGTTTACTGTATACCTTGTACCTTCTTATTGACGATGAAACACAGAAATTGAATCGGAATTTAATACAAAATGCACAATGCCGACTTAAGTACAAAAGGAGTGACACTCTCACTATCTATGATTTGAACGTCTCCTGTGAGTCCAGGTTTTGATTCCGATGCTTCACTTCAAGATTACTGTATACCTTGCAATTTCGTATTGACGATGAAACACAGAAATTGCATCCGAATTTAATACAAAAGGCTTATGCCAAATTATGAACAAGAGGACTGACACATTCACTTTCTATGATTTGAGCCTCTCCTGTGAGTCCAGTTTTAGATTCCGATGCTTCACTTCAGGTTTACTGTATCCCTTGCAACTTCTTATTGACGATGAAACACAGAAATTGCATTCGAATTTAATACAAAAGGCACAATGCCGACTTAGTACAAGAGGACTGACACTCTTACTTTCTACGATTTGAACGTCTCCTGAGATTCCAGTTTTAGATTCCGATGCTTCACTTCAAAATTACTGTATACCATGCACCTTCTTATTGACGATGAAACACAAAAATTGCATCCGAATTTATACAAAAGGGCCCAATGCCGCCTTAAGTACAATACAACTGACACTCTCACTTTCTATGATTTGAACCTCTCCTGTGAGTCCAGTTTTAGATTCCGATGCTTCACTTCAGGTTTACTGTATACCTTGCACCTTCTTATTTACGAAGAAACACAGAAATTGCATCCGAATTTAATACAAAAGGCACAATGCCGACTTAAGTACCAGAGGACTGCCACTCTCAGTTTCAACGATTTGATCCTCTCCTGTGAGTCCAGTTTTAGATTCCGTTGGTTCACTTCATTTTTACCGTATACCTTGCACCTTATTATTGACGATAAAACACAGAAGTTGCATCCGAATTTAATTCATTAGGCACAATGCCGACTTCAGTACAAGAGGACCGACACTCTCACTTTCTACGATTTCAACCTCTCCTGTGAGTCCAGTTTTAGATTCCGATGCTACACTTCAGGTTTACTGTATACCTTGCACCTTCTTATTGACGATGAAACACAGAAATTGCATCCGAATTTCATACAGAAGGCACAATGCCGACATAAGTACAAGAGGACTGACACTCTCACTTTCTATGATTTCAACCTCTCCTGTGAGTCCAGTTTTAGATTCCGATGCTTCACTTCAGGTTTACTGTACACCTAGCACCTTCTTACTGACGATGAAACAGAGAAATTGCATCCGAATTTAATTCAAAAGGCACAATTCCGACTTAAGTACAAGAGGACTGACACTCTCACTTTCTATGATTTGAACCCCACCTGTGAGTCCAGTTAAAATTCCGATGCTTCACTTCAGGTTTACTGTATCTCTTGGTCATTCTTATTGACGATGAAATACAGAAATTGCATCCGAATTTAATACAAAAGGCACATTTCCTACTGAAGTACAAGAGGACTGACACTCTCACTTTCTACGATTTGAACCTCTCCTGTGAGTCCAGTTTTAGGTTCCGATGCTTCTCTTCAAGTTTACTGTATACCTTGCATCTTCTTATTGACGAAGAAGCATAGAAATTGCATCCGAATTTAATACAAAAGGCACAATGCCGACTTAAGTACAAGAGGACTGACTCTCTCACATTCTATGATTTGAAACCCTCCTGTGAGTCCCGTTTTAGATTCCGATGCTTCACTTCAGATTTACTGTATACCTTGCACCTTCTTATTGACGATGAAACACAGTAATTGCATCCGAATTTAATACAAAATGCACAATGCCGTCTTAAGAACACTTCCTACGATTTGAACCTCTCGTGTGAGTCCAGTTTTAGATTCCGATGGTACACCTCAGGTTTATTGTATACCTTGCACCTCCATATTGACGATGAAACACAGGAATTGCATCCGAATTTAATACAACAGGCACAATGCCGACTTAAGTTCAAGAGTACTGACACTCTCACTATCTATGATATGAACCTCTCCTGTGAGTCCAGTTTAGATTCCGATGCTTCACTTCAGGTTTACTGTAGACCTTGCACCTTCTTATTGACGACGAAACACAGAAATTGCATCCGAATTTAATGCAAAAGGAACAATGCAGACTTAAGTACAAGAGGACTGACACTCTCACTTTCTACGATTTGAACTTCTCCTGTGAGTCCAGTTTTAGATTCCGATGCTTCACTTCAAGATTACTGTATACCTGGCCCCTCCTTATTGACGATGAAACACAGAAATTGCATCCGAATTTAATACACAAAGGCACAATGCCGACTTACGTAAAAGAGGACTGACACTCCCACTTTCTACGATTTGAACCACTCCTGTGAGTCCGGTTTTAGATTCCGATGCTATACTTCAAGTTTACTGTATACCTTGAACCTCCATATTGACGATGAATCACAGGAGTTGCATACGAATTTAATACAACAGGCACAATGCCGACATAAGTTCAAGAGGACTGACACTCTCACTTTCTATGATTTGAAGCCCTCCTGTGAGTCCAGTTTTAGCTTCCGATGCTTCACTTTAGGTTTACTGTATACCTTGCTTCTTCTTATTGACGATGAGACACAGAGTTTGCATCCGAGTTTAATACAAAAGGCACCATGGCGACATAAGTACAAGAGGACTGGCACTCTAACATTCTATGATATGAACCTCTCCTGTGAGTCCAGTTTTTGATTCCGATGCTTCACTTCAGGTTAACTGTATACCTTGCACCTTCTTATTGACGATGAAACACAGCAATTGCATCCGAATTTAATACAAAATGATCAATGCCGACTTAAGTACAAGAGGATTGACACTCTCACTTACAACGATTTGTACCTCTCCTGTGAGTCCAGGTTTAGATTACGATGTACACTTCAGGTTTACTGTATACCTTGTACCTTCTTATTGACGATGAAACACAGAAATTGAATCAGAATTTAATACAAAATGCACAATGCCGACTAAAGTACAAGAGGAGTGATACTCTCACTTTCTATGATTTGAACGTCTCTTGTGAGTCCAGTTTTAGATTCCGATGCTTCACTTCAGGTTTACTGTATACCTTGCAACTTCTTATTGACGACGAAACACATTAATTGCATTCGAATTTAATACAAAAGGCACAATGCCGACTTAGTACAAGAGGACTGACACTCTTACTTTCTACGATTTGAACGTCTCCTGAGATTCCAGTTTTAGATTCCGATGCTTCACTTCAAAATTACTGTATACCTTGCACCTTCTTATTGACGATGAAACACAAAAATTGCATCCGAATTTATACAAAAGGGCACAATGCCGCCTTAAGTACAATAGAACTGACACTCTCACTTTCTATGATTTGAACCTCTCCTGTGAGTCCAGTTTTAGATTCCGATGCATCACTTCAGGTTTACTGTATACCTTGCACCTTCTTATTTACGAAGAAACACAGAAATTGAATCCGAATTTAATACAAAAGGCACAATGCCGACTGAAGTAAAAGAGGACTGCCACTCTCAGTTTCAACGATTTGAACCTCTCCTGTGAGTTTAGTTTTAGATTCCGATTGTTCACTTCATTTTTACCGTATACCTTGCACCTTATTATTGACGATAAAACACAGAAATTGTATCCGAATTTCATACAGAAGGCACAATGCCGACATAAGTACAAGAGGACTGACACTCTCACTTTCTATGATTTGAACCTCTCCTGTGAGTCCAGTTTTAGATTCCGATGCTTCACTTCAAGTTTACTGTATACCTTGCATCTTCTTATTGACGAGGAAGCATAGAAATTGCATCCGAATTTAATACAAAAGGCACAATGCCGACTTAAGTACAAGAGGACTGACACTCTCACATTCTATGATTTGAACCCCTCCTGTGAGTCCCGTTTTAGATTCCGATGCTTCACTTCAGATTTACTGTATACCTTGCACCTTCTTATTGACGATGAAACACAGTAATTGCATCCGAATTTAATACAAAAGGCACAATGCCGTCTTAAGAACAAGAGGGCTGACACTCTCACTTTCTACGATTTGAACCTCTCCTGTGAGTTTAGTTTTAGATTCCGATGGTTCACTTCATTTTTACCGTATACCTTGCACCTTATTATTGACGATAAAACACAGAAATTGCATCCGAATTTAATTCATTAGGCACAATGCCGACTTAAGTACAAGAGGACCGACACTCTCACTTTCTACGATTTGAACCTCTCCTGTGAGTCCAGTTTTAGATTCCGATGCTACACTTCATTTTTACTGTATACATTGCACCTTCTTATTGACGATGAAACACAGAAATTGTATCCGAATTTCATACAGAACGCACAATGCCGACATAAGTACAAGAGGACTGACACTCTCACTTTCTATGATTTGAACCTCTCCTGTGAGTCCAGTTTTAGATTCCGATGCTTCACTTCAGGTTTACTGTACACCTAGCACCTTCTTATCGACGATGAAACACAGAAATTGCATCCGAATTTAATACAAAAGGCACAATGCCGACTTAAGTACAAGAGGACTGACACTCTCACATTCTATGATTTGAACCCCTCCTGTGAGTCCCGTTTTAGATTCCGATGCTTCACTTCAGATTTACTGTATACCTTGCACCTTCTTATTGACGATGAAACACAGTAATTGCATCCGAATTTAATACAAAAGGCACAATGCCGTCTTAAGAACAAGAGGGCTGACACTCTCACTTTCTACGATTTGAACCTCTCCTGTGAGTTTAGTTTTAGATTCCGATGGTTCACTTCATTTTTACCGTATACCTTGCACCTTATTATTGACGATAAAACACAGAAATTGCATCCGAATTTAATTCATTAGGCACAATGCCGACTTAAGTACAAGAGGACCGACACTCTCACTTTCTACGATTTGAACCTCTCCTGTGAGTCCAGTTTTAGATTCCGATGCTACACTTCAGGTTTACTGTATACCTTGCACCTTCTTATTGACGATGAAACACAGAAATTGTATCCGAATTTCATACAGAAGGCACAATGCCGACATAAGTACAAGAGGACTGACACTCTCACTTTCTATGATTTGAACCCCTCCTGTGAGTCCCGTTTTAGATTCCGATGCTTCACTTCAGATTTACTGTATACCTTGCACCTTCTTATTGACGATGAAACACAGTAATTGCATCCGAATTTAATACAAAAGGCCCAATGCCGTCTTAAGAACAAGAGGGCTGACACTCTCAGTTTCAACGATTTGAACCTCTCCTGTGAGTTTAGTTTTAGATTCCGATGGTTCACTTCATTTTTACCGTATACCTTGCACCTTATTATTGACGATAAAACACAGAAATTGCATCCGAATTTAATTCATTAGGCACAATGCCGACTTAAGTACAAGAGGACCGACACTCTCACTTTCTACGATTTGAACGTCTCCTGTGAGTTCAGTTTTAGATTCCTATGCTTCACTTCAGATTTACTGTATACCTTGCACCTTCTTATTGACGATGAAACACAGAAATTGTATCCGAATTTCATACAGAAGGCACAATGCCGACATAAGTACAAGAGGACTGACACTCTCACTTTCTATGATTTGAACCCCTCCTGTGAGTCCCGTTTTAGATTCCGATGCTTCACTTCAGATTTACTGTATACCTTGCACCTTCTTATTGACGATGAAACACAGTAATTGCATCCGAATTTAATACAAAAGGCCCAATGTCGTCTTAAGAACAAGAGGGCTGACACTCTCAGTTTCAACGATTTGAACCTCTCCTGTGAGTTTAGTTTTAGATTCCGATGGTTCACTTCATTTTTACCGTATACCTTGCACCTTATTATTGACGATAAAACACAGAAATTGCATCCGAATTTAATTCATTAGGCACAATGCCGACTTAAGTACAAGAGGACCGACACTCTCACTTTCTACGATTTGAACCTCTCCTGTGAGTCCAGTTTTAGATTCCGATGCTACACTTCAGGTTTACTGTATACCTTGCACCTTCTTATTGACGATGAAACACAGAAATTGTATCCGAATTTCATACAGAAGGCACAATGCCGACATAAGTACAAGAGGACTGACACTCTCACTTTCTATGATTTGAACCTCTCCTGTGAGTTCAGTTTTAGATTCCGATGCTTCACTTCAGGTTTACTGTACACCTAGCACCTTCTTAGTGACGATGAAACACAGAAATTGCATCAGAATTTAATACAAAAGGCACAATTCCGACTTAAGTACAAAAGGACTGACACTCTCACTTTCTATGATTTGAACCCCACCTGTGAGTCCAGTTAAAATTCCGATGCTTCACTTCTGGTTTACTGAATCCCTTGGACATTCTTATTGACGATGAAACACAGAAATTGCATCCGAATTTAATACAAAAGGCACATTTCCGACTGAAGTACAAGTGGACTGACACTCTCTCTTTCTACGATTTGAACCTCTCCTGTGAGTCCAGTTTTAGATTCCGATGCTTCACTTCAAGTTTACTGTATACCTTGCATCTTCTTATTGACGAGGAAGCATAGAAATTGCATCCGAATTTAATACAAAAGGCACAATGCCGACTTAAGTACAAGAGGACTGACACTCTCACATTCTATGATTTGAACCCCTCCTGTGAGTCCCGTTTTAGATTCCGATGCTTCACTTCAGATTTACTGTATACCTTGCACCTTCTTATTGACGATGAAACACAGTCATTGCATCCGAATTTAATACAAAAGGCACAATGCCGTCTTAAGAACAAGAGGGCTGACACTCTCACTTTCTACGATTTGAACCTCTCGTGCGAGTCCAGTTTTAGATTCCGATGGTACACTTCAGGTTTACTGTATACCTTGCACCTCCATATTGACGATGAAACACAGGAATTGCATCCGAATTTAATACAACAGGCACGATACCGACTTAAGTTCAAGAGGACTGACACTCTCACTATCTATGATTTGAACCTCTCCTGTGAGTCCAGTTTCAGATTTCGATGCTTCACTTCAGATTTACTGTAGAACTTGCACCTTCTTATTGACGATGAAACAGAGAAATTGCATCCGAATTTAATGCAAAAGGAACAATGCCGACTTAAGTACAAGAGGACTGACACTCTCACTTTCTACGATTTGAACTTCTCCTGTGAGTCCAGTTTTAGATTCCGATGCTTCACTTCAAGATTACTGTATACCTTGCCCCTTCTTATGGACGATGAAACACAGTAATTGCATCCGAATTTAATACAATAGGCACTATGCCGACTTAAGTACAAGAGGACTGACACTCTAACTTTCAATGATTTGAACCCCACCTGTGAGTCCAGTTTTAGATTCCGATGCTTCACTTCAGGTATAATGTATCCCTTGGACCTTCTTATTGACGATGAAACACAGAAGTTGCATATGAATTTAATACAAAAGGCACAATGCCGACTTAAGTAAAAGAGGACAGACACTCTCACTTTCTACGATTTGAACCTCTCCTGTGAGTCCAGTTTTAGATTCCGATGCTTCACTTCAACATTACTGTATACCTTGCACCTTCTTATTGACAATGAAACACAGAAATTGCATCCGAATTTAATACAAAAGGCACAATGCCGACTTAAGTACAAGAGAACTGACACTCTCACTTCCTATGATTGGAACCTCTCCTGTGAATCCAGTTTTAGGTTCCTATGCTTCACTTCAGGTTTACTGTATACCTTGCACCTTCTTATTGACGATGAAACACAGGAATTGCATCCGAATTTAATACAAAAGGATCAATGCCGACTTAAGTACAAGAGGAATGACACACTCACTTTCTATGACTTGAACCTCTCCTGTGAGTCCAGTTTCAGATCCCGATGCTTCACTTCAGGTTTACTGTATCCGTTGGACCATCTTATTGACGATGAAACAAAGAAATTGCGTCCGAATTTAATACAAAAGGCACAATGCCGACTTAAGTAATAGAAGACTGACACTCTCACTTTCCATGATTTGAACCTCTCCTGTGAGTCCGGTTTTAGATTCCGATGCTTAACTTCAGGTTTACTGTATACCTTGCACCTTCTTATTGACGATGAAACACAGAAATTGCATCAGAATTTAATACAAAGTGCACAATGCCGACTTAAGTACAAGAGGACTGACACTCTCACTTTCTATGATTTGAACCTCTCCTGTGAGTCCAGTTTTAGATTCAGATGCTTCGCTTCAGGTTTACTGTATCCGTTGGACCTTCTTATTGACGATGAGACACAGAGTTTGCATCCGAATTTAATACAAAAGGCACAATGACGACTTATGTACAAGAGGACTGACACTCTCACATTCTATGATTTGAACCTCACATGTGAGTTCAGTTTTACATTCCGATGCTTCAGTTCAGGTTTACTGTATCCCTTGGACCTTCTTATTGACGATGAAACACAGAAATTGCATCCGAATTTAATACAAAAGGCACAATGCCTACTTAAGTACAAGCGGACTGACCCCCTCACTTTCTATGATTTGTACCTCTCCTGTGAGTCCAGATTTAGATTCCGATGCTTCACTTCAGGTTTACTGTATACCTTTTACCTTGTAATTGACGATGAAACACAGAAATTGCATCCGAATTTAATACAAAAGGCACAATGCCTACTTAAGTACAAGAGGACTGACACTCTCACTTTCTATGATTTATACCTCTGCTGTGAGTCAAGTTTTAGATTCCAATGCTTCACTTCAGGTTTACTGTATCACTTGGACCTTCTTATTGACGATGAAACACAGAGTTTGCATCCGAATTTAATACAAAAGGCATAATGCCGACTTAAGTACAAGAGAACTGACACTCTAACTTCCTATGATTTGACCCTCACGAGTGGGTCCAGTTTAAGATTCCGATGCTTCACTTCAGGTTTACTGTATCCCTTGGACCTTCTTATTGACGATGAAACACAGAAATTGCATTCGAATTTAATACAATATGCACAATGCCGACTTAAGTACAAGAAGACTGACACTCTAACTTTCTATGATTTGAACCTCTCCTGTGAGTCCAGTTTTAGATTACGATGCTTCACTTCTGGTTTACTGTATACATTGGACCTTCTTATTGACGATGAAAAACGGAAATTGCATCCGAATTTAATACAAAAGCTTAATGCCGACGTAAGTACAAGAGGACTGACACTCTCACATTCTATGATTTGAACCTCTCCTGTGAGTCCAGTTTCAGATTCCGATGCTTCACTTCAGGTTTACTGTATCCCTTCGACCTTCTTATTGACGATGAAACAAAGAAATTGCGTCCGAATTTAATACAAAAGGCACAATGCCGACTTAAGTAATAGAGGACTGACACTCTCACTTACCATGATTTGAACCTCTCCTGTGAGTCCGGTTTTAGATTCCGATGCTTCACTTCAGGTTTACTGTATACCTTGCACCATCTTATTGACGATGAAGCACAGACATTGCATCCGTATTTAATACAAAAGGCACCATGCCGATTTAAGTACAAGAGGACTGACACTCTCACTTTCTACGATTTGAACCACTCCTGTGAGTTCAGTTTTACAATCCGATGCTTCACTTCAGGTTTACTGTATCCCTTGGACCTTCTGATTGGCGTTGAAACACAAAAATTGCATCCGAATATAATACAAAAGGCACAATGCCGACTTAAGTACAAGAGGACTGACACTCTCACTTTCTACGAATTGAACCTCTCCTGTGAGTCCAGTTTTAGATTCCGATGCTTCACTTCAGGTTTACTGTATCCCTCGGACCTTCTTATTGACGATGAAACACAAGAATTGCATCCGAATTTAATATAAAAGCACAATGCGGCCTTAAGTACAAGAGGACTGACACTCTCTCTATGCTTTAAACCTCTCCTGTGAGTCCTCTTTTAGACTCCGATGCTTCACTTCAGGTTTAGTGTATACCTTGCACCTTCTTATTGACGATGAAACACAGAAATTGCATCCGAATTTAATACAAAGGGCACAATGCCGACTTAAGTACAAGAGGACTGACACTCTCACTTTCTATGATTTGAATCTCTCCTGAAAGTCCAGTTTTAGATTCAGATGCTTCACTTCAGGTTTACTGTATCCGTTGGACCTTCTTATTGACGATGAGACACAGAGTTTGCATCCGAATTTAATACAGAAGGCACAATGACGACTTATGTACAAGAGGACTGACACTCTCACTTTCTATGATTTGAACCTCTCCTCTGAGTTCAGTTTTAGATTCTGATGCTTCATTTCAGGTTTACTGTATCCCTTGGACCTTCGTCTTGACGATGAAACACAGAAATTGCATCCGAATTAAATACAAAAGTCACAAAGCCTACTTAAGTACAAGCGGACTGACCCCCTCACTTTCTATGATTTGTACCTCTCCTGTGAGTCCAGTTTTAGATTCCGATGCTTCACTTCAGGTTTACTGTATACCTTTTACCTTCTAATTGACGATGAAACACAGAAATTGCATCCGAATTTAATACAAAAGGCACAATGCCTACTTAAGTACAAGAGGACTGACACTCTCACTTTCTACGATTTGAACCTCTGCTGTGAGTCAAGTTTTAGATTCCGATGCGTCACTTCAGGTTTACTGTATCACTTGGACCTTCTTATTGACGATGAAACACAGAAATTGCATTCGAATTTAATAAAATAGGCACAATGCCGACTTAAGTACAAGAAGACTGACACTCTAACTTTCTATGATTTGAACCTCTCCTGTGAGTCCAGTTTTAGATTACGATGCTTCACTTCTGGTTTACTGTATACCTTGCACCCTTCTTATTGACGATGAAAAACGGAAATTGCATCCGAATTTAATACAAAAGCTTAATGCCGACTTAAGTACAGGAGGACTTACACTCTCACTTTCCATGATTTGAACCTCTCCTGTGAGTCCAGTTTCAGATTCCGATGCCTCACTTCAGGTTTACTGTATCCCTTGGACCTTCTTATTGACGATGAAACAAAGAAATTGCGTCCGAATTTAATACAAAAGGCACAAAGCCGACTTAAGTAATAGATGACTGACACTCTCAATTTCCATGATTTGAACCTGTCCTGTGAGTCCAATTCTAGTTTCCGATGCTTCACTTCAGGTTTACTGTATACCTTGCACCTTCTTATTGACGATGAAGCACAGACATTGCATCCGAATTTAATACAAAAGGCACCATGCCGACTTAAATACAAGAGGACTGACACACTAACTTTCTACGATTTGAAACTCTCCTGTGAGTTCAGTTTTAGATTCCGATGCTTCACTTCAGGTTTACTGTATCCCTTGGACCTTCTTATTGGCGTTGAAACACAAAAATTGCATCCGAATATAATACAAAAGGCACAATGCCGACTTAAGTACAAGAGGACTGACACTCTCACTTTCTACGATTTGAACCTCTCGTGTGAGTCCAGTTTTAGATTCCGATGCTACACTTCAAGTTTACTGTATAGCTTGCACCTCCATATTGCCGATGAATCACAGGAATTGCATCCGAATTTAATACAACAGGCACAATGCCGACATAAGCTCAAGAGGACTGACACTCTCACTTTCTATGATTTGAAGCTCTCCTGTGAGTCCAGTTTTAGCTTCCGATGCTTCACTTTAGGTTTACTGTATAGCTTCCTTCATCTTATTGACGGTGAAACACAGAAATTGCATCCGAATTTAATACAAAAGGGACAATGCCGATTTAAGTACAAGAGGACTGGCACTCTCAATTTCTATGATTTGAACTACTCCTGTGACTCCTGTTTTAGATTCCCATGCTTCACTTCAGGTTTACTGTATCCGTTGGACCATCTTATTGACGATGAGACACACAGTTTGCATCCGAATTTAATACAAAAGGCACCATGCCGACATAAGTACAAGAGGACTGGCACTCTCACATTCTATGATTTGAACCTCACATGTGAGTTCAGTTTTACATTCCGATGCTTCAGTTCAGGTTTACTGTATCCCTTGGACCTTCTTATTGACGATGAAACACAGAAATTGCATTCGAATTTAATACAATATGCACAATGCCGACTTAAGTACAAGAAGACTGACACTCTAACTTTCTACGATTTGAACCTCTCGTGTGGGGTCCAGTTTTTGATTCCGATGCTTCACTTCAGGTTAACTGTATACCTCGCAACTTCTTATTGACGATGAAACACAGAAATTGCATCCGAATTGATTACAAATTGATCAATGTCGACTTAAGTACAAGAGGTCTGACACTCTCACTTTCAACGATTTGTACCTCTCCTGTGAGTCCAGTTTTAGCTTCCGATGTTCACTTCAGGTTTACTGTATACCTTGTACCTTCTTATTGACGATGAAACACAGAAATTGAATCGGAATTTAATACAAAATGCACAATGCCGACTTAAGTGCAAGAGGAGTGACACTCTCACTTTCTATGATTTGAACGTCTCCTGTGAGTCCAGTTTTAGATTCCGATGCTTCACTTCAGGATTACTGTATACCTTGCACCTTCTTATTGACGATGAAACACTGAAATTGCATCCGAATTTAATACAAAAGGCTTATGCCGAAATACGAACAAGAGGACTGACACTCTCACTTTCTATGATTTGAACATCTCCTGTGAGTCCAGTTTTAGATTCCGATGCTTCACTTCAGGTTTACAGTATACCTTGCAACTTCTTATTGACGATGAAACGCAGAAATTGCATCCGAATTTAATACAAAATGCACAATGCCGACTTAGAACAAGAGGACTGACACTCTTACTTTCTACGATTTGAACCTCTCCTGTGAGTCCAGTTTTAGATTCCGATGCTTCACTTCAAATTACAGTATACCTTGCACCTTCTTATTGACGATGAAACACAAAATAGCATCCGAATTTATACAAAAGGGCACAATGCCGCCTTAAGTACAATAGAACTGACATCTCACTTTCTATGATTTGAACCTCTCCTGTGAGTCCAGTTTTAGATTCCGATGCTTCACTTCAGGTTTACTGTATACCTTGCACCTTCTTATTTACGAAGAAACACAGAAATTGCATCCGAATTTAATACAAAAGGCACAATGCCGACTTAAGTACAAGAAGACTGCCACTCTCAGTTTCAACGATTTGAACCTCTCCTGTGAGTCCAGTTTTAGATTCCGATGGTTCACTTCAGGTTTACCGTATACCTTGCACCTTATTATTGACGATAAAACACAGAAATTGCATCCGAATTTAATACATTAGGCACAATGCCGACTTAAGTACAAGAGGACTGACACCCCTCACTTTCTATGATTTGAACGTCTCCGGTGAGTCCAGTTTTAGATTCCGATTCTTCACTTCAGGTTTACTGTAATAGCTTGCACCTTCTTATTGACGATGAAACACAGAAATTGCATTCGAATTTAATACAAATGGCAGAATGCTGGCTTAAGTACAAGAGGACTGACTCTCTCGCTTTCAACGATTTGAACGTCTGCTGTGAGTCCAGTTTTAGATTCCGATGCTTCACTTCAGGTTTACTGTATACATTGCACCTTCTTATTGACGATGAAACACAGAAATTGCATCCGAATTTAATACAAAAGGCACAATGCCGACTTAAGTACAAGCGGACTGACACTCTCACTTTCTATGATTTGAACCTCTCCGGTGAGTCCAGTTTTAGATTCCGATGCTTCACTTCAGGTTCACCTTATACCTTTCACCTCCTTATTGACGATGAAACACAGAAATTGCATCCGAATTTAATACAAAAGGCACAATGCCGACTTAAGTACAAGAGGACTGACACTCTCACTTTCTACGATTTGAACGTCTCCTGTGAGTCACGTTTTAGATTCCGATGTTTCACTTCAAGATTACTGTATACCTTGTACCTTCACATTGACGATGAAACACAGTAATTGCATCCGAATTTAATACAAAAGGCACAATACCGACTTAAGTGCAAGCGGACTGACACTCTCACTTTCTATGATTTGAACCTCTTCTGTGGGTCCAGTTTTAGATTCCGATGCTTCACTTTAGCTTTACTGTATAGCTTGCACCTTCTTATTGACGATGAAACACAGAAACTGCATCCGAATTTAATACAAATGGCACAATGCTGACTTAAGTACAATAATACTGACACTCTCACATTCAACGATTTGAACCTCTCCTGCGAGTCCAGTTTTAGATTCCGATGCTTCACTTCAGGTTTACTGTATACCTTGCACCTTCTTATTGACGATGACACACAAAAATTGCATCCGAATTTAATACAAAAGGCACAATACCGACTTAAGTGCAAGCGGACTGACACTCTCACTTTCTATGATTTGAACCTCTTCTGTGGGTCCAGTTTTAGATTCCGATGCTTCACTTTAGGTTTACTGTATCCCTTGGACCTTCTTATTGACGATGAAACGCAGAGTTTGCATCCGAATTTAATACAAAAGGCACAATGTTGACTTAAGTACAAGAGGACTGTCACTCTCACTTTCTATGATTTGAACCCCTCCTATGAGTCCAGTTTAAATTCTGATGCTTAACTTCAGGTTTACTGTAACCCTTGGACCTTCTTATTGACGATGAAACACAGAGTTTGCATCAGGATTTAATACAAAAGGCACAATGCCGACTTATGTACAAGAGGACTGACACTCCAACTTCCTATGATAGAACCTCTCCTGTGAATCCCGTTTAGATTCCGATGCTTCACTTCATGTTTACTGTATCCCTTGGAACTTCTTATTGACGATGAAACACAGAAATTGCATCCGAATTTTATACAAAAGCACAATGCCGACTTAAGTACAAGGGGAGTGACACTCTCACTTTCTATGATTTGAACGTCTCCTGTGAGTCCAGTTTTAGATTCCGATGCTTCACTTCAAAATTACTGTATACCCTGCACCTTCTTATTGACGATGAAACACAAAAATTGCATCCGAATTTATACTAATGGGCACAATGCCGCCTTAAGTACAATAGAACTGACACTCTCACTTTCTATGATTTGAACCTCTCCTGTGAGTCCAGTTTTAGATTCCGATGCTTCACTTCAGGTTTACTGTATACCTTGCACCTTCTTATTTACGAAGAAACACAGAAATTGCATCCGAATTTAATACAAAAGGCACAATGCCGACTTAAGTACAAGAGGACTGCCACTCTCCGTTTCAATTATTTGAACCTCTCCTGTGAGTCCAGTTTCAGATTCCGATGGTTCACTTCAGGTTTACCGTATTGCTTGCACCTTATTATTGACGATAAAACACAGAAATTGCATCCGAATTTAATACATTAGGCACAATGCCGACTTAAGTACAAGAGGACTGACACTCTCACTTTCTATGTTTTGAACCTCTCCGGTGAGTCCAGTTTTAGATTCCGATGCTTCACTTCAGGTTTACTGTATAGCTTGCACCTTCTTATTGACGATGAAACACAGAAATTGCATTCGAATTGAATACAAATGGCAGAATGCCGACTTAAGTACAAGAGGACTGACACTCTCGCTTTCAACGATTTGAACGTCTCCTGTGAGTCCAGTTTTAGATTCCGATGCTTCACTTCAGGTTTACTGTATCCCTTGGACCTTCTTATTGACGATGAAACACAGAAATTGCATCCGAATTTAATACAAAAGGCACAATGCCTACTTAAGTACAAGTGGACTGACCCCCCTCACTTTCTATGATTTGTACCTCTCCTGTGAGTCCAGATTTAGATTCCGATGCTTCACTTCAGGTTTACTGTATACCTTTTACCTTCTAATTGACGATGAAAAACAGAAATTGCATCCGAATTTAATACAAAAGGCACAATGCCGACTTAAGTACAAGAAGGCTGCCACTCTCAGTTTCAACGATTTGAACCTCTACTGTGAGTCCAGTTTTAGATTCCG
Source organism: Schistocerca piceifrons (assembly GCF_021461385.2). Lineage (NCBI taxonomy): Eukaryota > Metazoa > Arthropoda > Insecta > Orthoptera > Acrididae > Schistocerca > Schistocerca piceifrons. The sequence goes on from NW_025728159.1 coordinate 61,748, forward strand.
AAGGTTCACTTCAGGTTTACCGTATACCTTGCACCTTATTATTGACGATAAAACACAGAAATTGCATCCGAATTTAATACATTAGGCACAATGCCGACTTAAGTACAAGAGGACTGACACCCCTCACTTTCTTTGATTTGAACGTCTCCGGTGAGTCCAGTTTTAGATTCCGATTCTTCACTTCAGGTTTACTGTATAGCTTGCACCTTCATATTGACGATGAAACACAGAAATTGCATTCGAATTTAATACAAATGGCAGAATGCTGGCTTAAGTACAAGAGGACTGACTCACTCGCTTTCAACGATTTGAACGTCTGCTGTGAGTCCAGTTTTAGATTCCGATGCTTCACTTCAGGTTTACTGTATACATTGCACCTTCTTATTGACGATGAAACACAGAAATTGCATCCGAATTTAATACAAAAGGCACAATGCCGACTTAAGTACAAGCGGACTGACACTCTCACTTTTTATGATTTGAACCTCTCCGGTGAGTCCAGTTTTAGATTCCGATGCTTCACTTCAGGTTCACCGTATACCTTTCACCTCCTTATTGACGATGAAACACAGAAATTGCATCCGAATTTAATACAAAAGGCACAATGCCGACTTAAGTACAAGAGGACTGACACTCTCACTTTCTACGATTTGAACGTCTCCTGTGAGTCACGTTTTAGATTCCGATGTTTCACTTCAAGATTACTGTATACCTTGTATCTTCACATTGACGATGAAACACAGTAATTGCATCCGAATTTAATACAAAAGGCACAATGCCAACTTGAGTACAACAGGACTGACACTTTTACTTTCTATGATTTGAACCTCACCTATGAGTCCAGTTTTAGTTTCCGATGCTTCACTTTAGCTTTACTGTATAGCTTGCACCTTCTTATTGACGATGAAACACAGAAACTGCATCCGAATTTAATACAAATGGCACAATGCTGACTTAAGTACAATAATACTGACACTCTCACTTTCAACGATTTGAACCTCTCCTGCGAGTCCAGTTTTAGATTCCGATGCTTCACTTCAGGTTTACTGTATACCTTGCACCTTCTTATTGACGATGACACACAAAAATTGCATCCGAATTTAATACAAAAGGCACAATACCGACTTAAGTGCAAGCGGACTGACACTCTCACTTTCTATGATTTGAACCTCTTCTGTGGGTCCAGTTTTAGATTCCGATGCTTCACTTTAGGTTTACTGTATCCCTTGGACCTTCTTATTGACGATGAAACGCAGAGTTTGCATCCGAATTTAATACAAAAGGCACAATGTTGACTTAAGTACAAGAGGACTGTCACTCTCACTTTCTATGATTTGAACCCCTCCTATGAGTCCAGTTTAAATTCTGATGCTTAACTTCAGGTTTACTGTAACCCTTGGACCTTCTTATTGACGATGAAACACAGAGTTTGCATCAGGATTTAATACAAAAGGCACAATGCCGACTTATGTACAAGAGGACTGACACTCCAACTTCCTATGATATGAACCTCTCCTGTGAATCCAGTTTAGATTCCGATGCTTCACTTCATGTTTACTGTATCCCTTGGGACTTCTTATTGACGATGAAACACAGACATTGCATCCGAATTTTATACAAAAGCACAATGCCGACTTAAGTACAAGAGGAGTGACACTCTCACTTTCTATGATTTGAACGTCTCCTGTGAGTCCAGTTTTAGATTCCGATGCTTCACTTCAAAATTACTGTATACCCTGCACCTTCTTATTGACGATGAAACACAAAAATTGCATCCGAATTTATACTAATGGGCACAATGCCGCCTTAAGTACAATAGAACTGACACTCTCACTTTCTATGATTTGAACCTCTCCTGTGAGTCCAGTTTTAGATTCCGATGCTTCACTTCAGGTTTACTGTATACCTTGCACCTTCTTATTTACGAAGAAACACAGAAATTGCATCCGAATTTAATACAAAAGGCACAATGCCGACTTAAGTACAAGAGGACTGCCACTCTCAGTTTCAACGATTTGAACCTCTCCTGTGAGTCCAGTTTCAGATTCCGATGGTTCACTTCAGGTTTACCGTATTGCTTGCACCTTATTATTGACGATAAAACACAGAAATTGCATCCGAATTTAATACATTAGGCACAATGCCGACTTAAGTACAAGAGGACTGACACTCTCACTTTCTATGTTTTGAACCTCTCCGGTGAGTCCAGTTTTAGATTCCGATGCTTCACTTCAGGTTTACTGTATAGCTTGCACCTTCTTATTGACGATGAAACACAGAAATTGCATTCGAATTGAATACAAATGGCAGAATGCCGACTTAAGTACAAGAGGACTGACACTCTCGCTTTCAACGATTTGAACGTCTCCTGTGAGTCCAGTTTTAGATTCCGATGCTTCACTTCAGGTTTACTGTATCCCTTGGACCTTCTTATTGACGATGAAACACAGAAATTGCATCCGAATTTAATACAAAAGGCACAATGCCTACTTAAGTACAAGTGGACTGACCCCCTCACTTTCTATGATTTGTACCTCTCCTGTGAGTCCAGATTTAGATTCCGATGCTTCACTTCAGGTTTACTGTATACCTTTTACCTTCTAATTGACGATGAAAAACAGAAATTGAATCCGAATTTAATACAAAAGGCACAATGCCTACTTAAGTACAAGAGGACTGACACTCTCACTTTCTATGATTTATACCTCTGCTGTGAGTCAAGTTTTAGATTCCAATGCTTCACTTCAGGTTTACTGTATCACTTGGACCTTCTTATTGACGATGAAACACAGAGTTTGCATCCGAATTTAATACAAAAGGCATAATGCCGACTTAAGTACAAGAGAACTGACACTCTAACTTCCTATGATTTGACCCTCATGAGTGGGTCCAGTTTAAGATTCCGATGCTTCACTTCAGGTTTACTGTATCCGTTGGACCTTCTTATTGGCGTTGAAACACAAAAATTGCATCCGAATATAATACAAAAGGCACAATGCCGACTTAAGTACAAGAGGACTGACACTCTCACTTTCTACGATTTGAACCTCTCGTGTGAGTGCAGTTTTAGATTCCGATACTACACTTCAAGTTTACTGTATAGCTTGCACCTCCATATTGCCGATGAATCACAGGAATTGCATCCGAATTTAATACAACAGGCACAATGCCGACATAAGCTCAAGAGGACTGACACTCTCACTTTCTATGATTTGAAGCTCTCCTGTGAGTCCAGTTTTAGCTTCCGATGCTTCACTTTAGGTTTACTGTATAGCTTCCTTCATCTTATTGACGGTGAAACACAGAAATTGCATCCGAATTTAATACAAAAGGGACAATGCCGATTTAAGTACAAGAGGACTGGCACTCTCAATTTCTATGATTTGAACTACTCCTGTGACTCCTGTTTTAGATTCCCATGCTTCACTTCAGGTTTACTGTATCCGTTGGACCATCTTATTGACGATGAGACACACAGTTTGCATCCGAATTTAATACAAAAGGCACCATGCCGACATAAGTACAAGAGGACTGGCACTCTCACATTCTATGATTTGAACCTCACATGTGAGTTCAGTTTTACATTCCGATGCTTCAGTTCAGGTTTACTGTATCCCTTGGACCTTCTTATTGACGATGAAACACAGAAATTGCATTCGAATTTAATACAATATGCACAATGCCGACTTAAGTACAAGAAGACTGACACTCTAACTTTCTACGATTTGAACCTCTCGTGTGAGTCCAGTTTTTGATTCCGATGCTTCGCTTCAGGTTAACTGTATACCTCGCAACTTCTTATTGACGATGAAACACAGAAATTGCATCCGAATTGATTACAAAATGATCAATGTCGACTTAAGTACAAGAGGTCTGACACTCTCACTTTCAACGATTTGTACCTCTCCTGTGAGTCCAGTTTTAGATTCCGATGTTCACTTCAGGTTTACTGTATACCTTGTACCTTCTTATTGACGATGAAACACAGAAATTGAATCGGAATTTAATACAAAATGCACAATGCCGACTTAAGTGCAAGAGGAGTGACACTCTCACTTTCTATGATTTGAACGTCTCCTGTGAGTCCAGTTTTAGATTCCGATGCTTCACTTCAGGATTACTGTATACCTTGCACCTTCTTATTGACGATGAAACACAGAAATTGCATCCGAATTTAATACAAAAGGCTTATGCCGAAATACGAACAAGAGGACTGACACTCTCACTTTCTATGATTTGAACATCTCCTGTGAGTCCAGTTTTAGATTCCGATGCTTCACTTCAGGTTTACTGTATACCTTGCAACTTCTTATTGACGATGAAACGCAGAAATTGCATCCGAATTTAATACAAAATGCACAATGCCGACTTAGAACAAGAGGACTGACACTCTCAGTTTCAACGATTTGAACCTCTCCTGTGAGTCCAGTTTTAGATTCCGATGCTTCACTTCAAAATTACAGTATACCTTGCACCTTCTTATTGACGATGAAACACAAAAATAGCATCCGCATTTATACAAAAGGGCACAATGCCGCCTTAAGTACAATAGAACTGACACTCTCACTTTCTATGATTTGAACCTCTCCTATGAGTCCAGTTTTAGATTCCGATGCTTCACTTCAGGTTTACTGTATACCTTGCACCTTCTTATTTACGAAGAAACACAGAAATTGCATCCGAATTTAATACAAAAGGCACAATGCCGACTTAAGTACAAGAAGACTGCCACTCTCAGTTTCAACGATTTGAACCTCTCCTGTGAGTCCAGTTTTAGATTCCGATGGTTCACTTCAGGTTTACCGTATACCTTGCACCCTATTATTGACGATAAAACACAGAAATTGCATCCGAATTTAATACATTAGGCACAATGCCGACTGAAGTACAAGAGGACTGACACCCTCACTTTCTATGATTTGAACGTCTCCGGTGAGTCCAGTTTTAGATTCCGATTCTTCACTTCAGGTTTACTGTATAGCTTGCACCTTCTTATTGACGATGAAACATAGAAATTGCATTCGAATTTAATACAAATGGCAGAATGCTGGCTTAAGTACAAGAGGACTGACTCTCTCGCTTTCAACGATTTGAACGTGTGCTGTGAGTCCAGTTTTAGATTCCGATGCTTCACTTCAGGTTTACTGTATACATTGCACCTTCTTATTGACGATGAAACACAGAATTTGCATCCGAATTTAATACAAAAGGCACAATGCCGACTTAAATACAAGCGGACTGACACTCTCACTTTCTATGATTTGAACCTCTCCGGTGAGTCCAGTTTTAGATTCCGATGCTTCACTTCAGGTTTACCGTATACCTTTCACCTCCTTATTGACGATGAAACACAGAAATTGCATCCGAATTTAATACAAAAGGCACAATGCCAACTTGAGTACAAGAGGACTGACACTTTTACTTTCTATGATTTGAACCTCACCTATGAGTCCAGTTTTAGTTTCCGATGCTTCACTTTAGCTTTACTGTATAGCTTGCACCTTCTTATTGACGATGAAACACAGAAACTGCATCCGAATTTAATACAAATGGCACAATGCTGACTTAAGTACAATAATACTGACACTCTCACTTTCAACGATTTGAACCTCTCCTGCGAGTCCAGTTTTAGATTCCGATGCTTCACTTCAGGTTTACTGTATACCTTGCACCTTCTTATTGACGATGACACACAAAAATTGCATCCGAATTTAATACAAAAGGCACAATACCGACTTAAGTGCAAGCGGACTGACACTCTCACTTTCTATGATTTGAACCTCTTCTGTGGGTCCAGTTTTAGATTCCGATGCTTCACTTTAGGTTTACTGTATCCCTTGGACCTTCTTATTGACGATGAAAAGCAGAGTTTGCATCCGAATTTAATACAAAAGGCACAATGTTGACTTAAGTACAAGAGGACTGTCACTCTCACTTTCTATGATTTGAACCCCTCCTATGAGTCCAGTTTAAATTCTGATGCTTAACTTCAGGTTTACTGTAACCCTTGGACCTTCTTATTGACGATGAAACACAGACTTTGCATCAGGATTTAATACAAAAGGCACAATGCCGACTTATGTACTAGAGGACTGACACTCCAACTTCCTATGATTTGAACCTCTCCTGTGAATCTAGTTTCAGATTCCGATGCTTCACTTCATGTTTACTGTATCCCTTGGGACTTCTTATTGACGATGAAACACAGAAATTGCATCCGAATTTTAAACAAAAGCACAATGCCGACTTAAGTACAAGAGGAGTGACACTCTCACTTTCTATGATTTGAACGTCTCCTGTGAGTCCAGTTTTAGATTCCGATGCTTCACTTCTGGTTTACTGTATACCTTGCACCTTCTTATTTACGAAGAAACACAGAAATTGCATCCGAATTTAATACAAAAGGCACAATGCCGACTTAAGTACAAGAATACTGCCACTCTCGGTTTCAACGATTTGAACCTCTCCTGTGAGTCCAGTTTTAGATTCCGATGGTTCACTTCAGGTTTACCGTATTGCTTGCACCTTATTATTGACGATAAAACACAGAAATTGCATCCGAATTTAATACATTAGGCACAATGCCGACTTAAGTACAAGAGGACTGACACTCTCACTTTCTATGTTTTGAACCTCTCCGGTGAGTCCAGTTTTAGATTCCGATGCTTCACTTCAGGTTTACTGTATAGCTTGCACCTTCTTATTGACGATGAAACACAGAAATTGCATTCGAATTGAATACAAATGGCAGAATGCCGACTTAAGTACAAGAGGACTGACACTCTCGCTTTCAACGATTTGAACGTCTCCTGTGAGTCCAGTTTTAGATTCCGATGCTTCACTTCAGGTTTACTGTATACATTGCACCTTCTTATTGACGATGAAACACAGAAATTGCATCCGAATTTAATACAAAAGGCACAATGCCGACTTAAGTACAAGTGGACTGACACTCTCACTTTCTATTATTTGAACCTCTCCGGTGAGTCCTGTTTTAGATTCCGATGCTTCACTTCAGGTTTACCGTATACCTTTCACCTCCTTATTGGCGATGAAACACAGAAATTGCATCCGAATTTAATACAAAAGGCACAATGCCGACTTAAGTACAAGAGGACTGACACTCTCACTTTCTACGATTTGAACGTCTCCTGTGAGTCACGTTTTAGATTCCGATGCTTCACTTCAAGATTACTGTATACCTTGCACCTTCTCATTGACGATGAAACACAGTAATTGCATCCGAATTTAATACAAAAGGCACAATGCCAACTTAAGTACAAGAGGACTGACACTCTCACTTTCTATGATTTGAACCTCACCTATGAGTCCAGATTCAGATTCCAATGCTTCACTTTAGCTTTACTGTATAGCTTGCTTCTTCTTATTGACGATGAAACACAGAAACTGCATCCGAATTTAATACAAATGGCACAATGCTGACTTAAGTACAATAATACTGACACTCTCACTTTCAACGATTTGAACCTCTCCTGTGAGTCCAGTTTTAGATTCCGATACTTCACTTCAGGTTTACTGTATACCTTGCACCTTCTTATTGACGATGAAACACAAAAATTGCATCCGAATTTAATACAAAAGGCACAATGCCGACTTAAGTACAAGAGGACTGACACTCTCACTTTCTATGATTTGAACCTCACCTATGAGTCCAGATTTAGATTCCAATGCTTCACTTTAGCTTTACTGTATAGCTTGCACCTTCGTATTGACGATGAAACACAGAAACTGCATCCGAATTTAATACAAATGGCACAATGCTGACTTAAGTACAATAATACTGACACTCTCACTTTCAACGATTTGAACCTCTCCTGTGAGTCCAGTTTTAGATTCCGATGCTTCACTTCAGGTTTACTGTATACCTTGCACCTTCTTATTGACGACGAAACACAAAAATTGCATCCGAATTTAATACAAAAGTCACAATGCCGACTTAAGTGCAAGCGGACTGACAATCTCACTTTCTATGATTTGAACCTCTTCTGTGGGTCCAGTTTTAGATTGCGATGCTTCACTTCACGTTTACTGTATACCTCGTAAATTCTTATTGACGATGAAACACAGAAATTGCTTCCGAATTTAATACAAAAGGCACAATGCTGACTTAAGTCCAAAAGGACTGACACTTTCACTTTCTATGATTTGAACCTCTCCTGTGAGTCCAGTTTTAGATTCCGATGCTTCACTTCAGGTTTACTGTATACCTTGCACCTTCTTATTGACGATGAAACACAGAAATTCCATCCGAATTTAATCCAAAAGGCACAATTCCGACTTAAGTACAAGTGGACTGACACTCTCTCTTTCTACGATTTGAACCTCTCCTGTGAGTCCAGTTTTAGATTCCGATGCTTCACTTCAAGATTACTGTATCCCTTGGACCTTCTTATTGACGATGAAACACAGAAATTGCATCCGAATTTAATACAAAAGGCACAATGCCGACTTAAGTACAAGAGGACTGACACTCTCACTTTCTACGATTTGAACGTCTCCTGTGAGTCACGTTTTAGATTCCGATGCTTTACTTCAAGATTACTGTATACCTTGCACCTTCTCATTGACGATGAAACACAGTAATTGCATCTGAATAAATACAAAAGGCACAATGCCAACTTAAGTACAAGAGGACTCACACTCTCACTTTCTATGATTTGAACCTCACCTATGAGTCCAGTTTTAGATTCCGTTGCTTCACTGTAGCTTTACTTTATAGCTTGCACCTTCTTATTGACGATGAAACACAGAAACTGCATCCGAATTTAATACAAATGGCACAATGCTGACTTAAGTACAATAATACTGACACTCTCACTTTCAACGATTTGAACCTCTCCTGTGAGTCCAGTTTTAGATTCCGATGCTTCACTTCAGGTTTACTGTATACCTTGCACCTTCTTATTGTCGATGAAACACAAAAATTGCATCCGAATTTAATACAAAAGGCACAATGCCGCCTGACACTCTCACTTTCTATGATTTGAACCTCTCCTGTGGGTCCAGTTTTAGATTCCGATGCTTCACTTCAGGTTTACTGTATACCTCGTAAATTCTTATTGACGATGAAACACAGATATTGCATCCGAATTTAATACAAAAGGCAGAATGGCGGCTTAAGTAGAACAGGACTGACACTCTCACTTTCTACGATTTGAACCTCTCCTGTGAGTCCAGTTTTAGATTCCGATGCTTCAGTTCAGGTTTATTGTATCCCTTGGACATCCTTATTGGCGATGAAACACAGAAATTGCATCCGAATTTAATACTAAAGGCACAATGCCGACTTAAGTACAAGAGGACTGACACTCTCACTTTCTACGATTTGAACGTCTCCTGTGAGTCACGTTTTAGATTCCGATGCTTCACTTCAAGATTACTGTATACCTTGCACCTTCTCATTGACGATGAAACACAGTAATTGCATCCGAATTTAATACAAAAGGCACAATGCCAACTTAAGTACAAGAGGACTGACACTCTCACTTTCTATGATTTGAACCTCACCTATGAGTCCAGATTCAGATTCCAATGCTTCACTTTAGCTTTACTGTATAGCTTGCTTCTTCTTATTGACGATGAAACACAGAAACTGCATCCGAATTTAATACAAATGGCACAATGCTGACTTAAGTACAATAATACTGACACTCTCACTTTCAACGATTTGAACCTCTCCTGTGAGTCCAGTTTTAGATTCCGATACTTCACTTCAGGTTTACTGTATACCTTGCACCTTCTTATTGACGATGAAACACAAAAATTGCATCCGAATTTAATACAAAAGGCACAATGCCGACTTAAGTACAAGAGGACTGACACTCTCACTTTCTATGATTTGAACCTCACCTATGAGTCCAGATTTAGATTCCAATGCTTCACTTTAGCTTTACTGTATAGCTTGCACCTTCGTATTGACGATGAAACACAGAAACTGCATCCGAATTTAATACAAATGGCACAATGCTGACTTAAGTACAATAATACTGACACTCTCACTTTCAACGATTTGAACCTCTCCTGTGAGTCCAGTTTTAGATTCCGATGCTTCACTTCAGGTTTACTGTATACCTTGCACCTTCTTATTGACGACGAAACACAAAAATTGCATCCGAATTTAATACAAAAGTCACAATGCCGACTTAAGTGCAAGCGGACAGACAATCTCACTTTCTATGATTTGAACCTCTTCTGTGGGTCCAGTTTTAGATTGCGATGCTTCACTTCACGTTTACTGTATACCTCGTAAATTCTTATTGACGATGAAACACAGAAATTGCTTCCGAATTTAATACAAAAGGCACAATGCCGACTTAAGTCCAAAAGGACTGACACTTTCACTTTCTATGATTTGAACCTCTCCTGTGAGTCCAGTTTTAGATTCCGATGCTTCACTTCAGGTTTACTGTATACCTTGCACCTTCTTATTGACGATGAAACACAGAAATTCCATCCGAATTCAATCCAAAAGGCACAATTCCGACTTAAGTACAAGTGGACTGACACTCTCTCTTTCTACGATTTGAACCTCTCCTGTGAGTCCAGTTTTAGATTCCGATGCTTCACTTCAAGATTACTGTATCCCTTGGACCTTCTTATTGACGATGAAACACAGAAATTGCATCCGAATTTAATACAAAAGGCACAATGCCGACTTAAGTACAAGAGGACTGACACTCTCACTTTCTACGATTTGAACGTCTCCTGTGAGTCACGTTTTAGATTCCGATGCTTTACTTCAAGATTACTGTATACCTTGCACCTTCTCATTGACGATGAAACACAGTAATTGCATCTGAATAAATACAAAAGGCACAATGCCAACTTAAGTACAAGAGGACTCACACTCTCACTTTCTATGATTTGAACCTCACCTTTGAGTCCAGTTTTAGATTCCGTTGCTTCACTGTAGCTTTACTTTATAGCTTGCACCTTCTTATTGACGATGAAACACAGAAACTGCATCCGAATTTAATACAAATGGCACAATGCTGACTTAAGTACAATAATACTGACACTCTCACTTTCAACGATTTGAACCTCTCCTGTGAGTCCAGTTTTAGATTCCGATGCTTCACTTCAGGTTTACTGTATACCTTGCACCTTCTTATTGTCGATGAAACACAAAAATTGCATCCGAATTTAATACAAAAGGCACAATGCCGCCTGACACTCTCACTTTCTATGATTTGAACCTCTCCTGTGGGTCCAGTTTTAGATTCCGATGCTTCACTTCAGGTTTACTGTATACCTCGTAAATTCTTATTGACGATGAAACACAGATATTGCATCCGAATTTAATACAAAAGGCAGAATGGCGACTTAAGTAGAACAGGACTGACACTCTCACTTTCTACGATTTGAACCTCTCCTGTGAGTCCAGTTTTAGATTCCGATGCTTCAGTTCAGGTTTATTGTATCCCTTGGACCTTCTTATTGACGGTGAAACACAGAAATAGCATCCGAATTTAATACAAAAGGCACAATGCCGACTTAAGAACAAGAGGACTGACACTCTAATTTTCTATGATTTGAACCTCTCCTGTGAGTCCAGTTTTAGATTTCAATGCGTCAATTCAGGTTTTCTGTATACCTTTCACCTCCAAATTGACGATGAAACACAGAAATTGCATCCGAATTTAATACAAAACGCACAATGCCGACTCAAGCACAAGAGGACTGACACTCTCACTTTCTATGATTTAAACCTCTCCTGTGAGTCCAGTTTTAGATTCCGATGCTTCACTTCAGGTTTACTGTATCACTTGGACCTTCTTATCCACGATGAAACACAGAGTTTGCATCCGAATTTAATACAAAAGGCAAATTGCCGACTTAAGTACAAGTGGACTGACACTCTAACTTTCTATGATTTGAACCTCTCGTGCGTGTCCAGTTTAAGATTCCGATGCTTCACTTCAGGTTTACTGTATCCCCTGGACCTTGTTATTGACGATGAAACACAGAAATTGCATTCGAATTTAATACAAAAGGCACGATGCCGACTTAAGTACAAGAAGACTGACACTCTAACTTTCTATGTTTTGAACCTCTCCTGTGAGTCCAGTTTTAGATTACGATGCTTCACTTCTGGTTTACAGTATACCTTGCACCTTCTTATTGACGATGAGAGACGGAAATTGCATCCGAATGTCATGCAAAAGCTTAATGCCGAGGAGTTAAGTACAAGAGGACTGACTTTCTCACTTTCTATGATTTGAACCTCTCCTGTGAGTCCAGTTTTAGATTCCGATGCTTCACTTCAGGTTTACTGTATCCCTTGGACCTTCTTATTGACGATGATAGTTAGAAATTGCATCCGAATGTAATACAAAAGGCACAATGCCGACTCAAGTACAAGAGGACTGACACTCTCACTTTCTATGATTTGAAACTCCCCTGTGAGACATGTTTTAGATCCCGATCCTTCACTTCAGGATTACTGTATAACTTGCACCTTCTTATTGACGATCAAACACAGAAATTGCATCCGAATTTAATACAAAAGGCACAATGCCGACTTAAGTACAACAGGACTGACACTCTCACTTTCTATGATTTGAACCTCTCAAGTTAGTCCAGTTTTAGATTCCCATGCTTCACTTCAGGTTTACTGTATACCTTGCACCTTCTTATTGACGATGAAACACAGAAATTGCATCGGAATTAAATTCAAAAGGCACAAAGCCGACTTAAGTACAAGAGGACTGACACTCTCACATTCTATGATTTGAACCTCTCCTGTGAGTCCAGATTTAGATTCCGATGCTTCACTTCAGGTTTACTGGATACATTGCACCTTCTTACTGACGATGAAACACAGAAATTTCTTCCGAATTTAATACTAATGGCACAATGCCGACTTAAGTACAAGCGGACTGACACTCTCACTTTCTATGATTTGAATCTCTCCGGTGAGTCCAGTTTTAGATTCCGATGTTTCACTTCAGGTTTACCGTATACCTTTCACCTCCTTATTGACGATGAAACACAAAAATTGCATCCGAATTTAATACAAAAGGCACAATACCGACTTAAGTGCAAGCGGACTGACACTCTCACTTTCTACGATTTGAACCTCTCCTGTGGGTCCAGTTTCAGATGCCGATGCTTCACTTCAGGTTTACTGTATCCCTTGGACCTTCTTATTGACGATGAAACACAGAGTTTGCATCCGAATTTAATACAAAAGGCACAATGTTGATTTAAGTACAAGAGGACTGTCACCCTCACTTTCTATGATTTGAACCCTTCCTGTGAGTCCAGTTCCAGATTCCGATGCTTCACTTCAGGTTTACTGTATCCCTTGGACCTTCTTATTGACGATGAAACACAGAGTTTGCTTCCGAATTTAATACAAAAGGCACAATGTTGGCTTAAGTACAAGAGGACTGTCACTCTCACTTTCTAAGATTTGAACACCTCCTCTGTGTCCAGTTTTAGATTCCGATGCTTCACTTCAGGTTTACTGTATCCCTTGGACCTTCTTATTGACAATGAAACACAAAGTTTGCATCCGGATTTAATACAAAAGGCACAATGCCGACTTATGTACAAGTGGATTGACACTCCAAATTTCTATGATTTGAACCTCTCCCGTGAGTCCAGTTTAGATTCCGATGCTTCACTTCATGTTTACTGTATCCCTTGGACCTTCTTATTGACGATGAAACACAGAAATTACATCCGAATTTATACAAAAGCACAATGCCGACTTAAGTACAAGAGGAGTGACACTCTCACTTTCTATGATTTGAACGTCTCCTGTGAGTCCAGTTTTAGATTCCGATGCTTCACTTCAAAATTACTGTATACCTTGCACCTTCTTATTGACGATGAAACACAAAAATTGCATCCGAATTTATACTAATGGGCACAATGCCGCCTTAAGTACAATAGAACTGACACTCTCACTTTCTATGATTTGAACCTCTCCTGTGAGTCCAGTTTTAGATTCCGATGCTTCACTTCAGGTTTACTGTATACCTTGCACCTTCTTATTTACGAAGAAACACAGAAATTGCATCCGAATTTAATACAAAAGGCACAATGCCGACTTAAGTACAAGAGGACTGCCACTCTCAGTTTCAACGATCTGAACCTCTCCTGTGAGTCCTGTTTTAGATTCCGATGGTTCACTTCAGGTTTACCGTATTGCTTGCACCTTATTATTGGCGATAAAACACAGAAATTGCATCCGAATATAATACATTAGGCACAATGCCGACTTAAGTACAAGAGGACTGACACTCTCACTATCTATGATTTGAACCTCTCCGGTGAGTCCAGTTTTAGATTCCGATGCTTCACTTCAGGTTTACTGTATAGCTTGCACCTTCTTATTGACGATGAAACACAGAAATTGCATTCGAATTGAATACAAATGGCACAATGCCGACTTCAGTACAAGGGACTGACACTCTCGCTTTCAACGATTTGAACGTCTCCTGTGAGTCCAGTTTTAGATTCCGATGCTTCACTTCAGGTTTACTGTATACATTGCACCTTCTTATAGACGATGAAACACAGAAATTGCATCCGAATTTAGTACAAAAGGCACAATGCCGACTTAAGTACAAGCGGACTGACACTCTCACTTTCTATTATTTGAACCTCTCCGGTGAGTCCTGTTTTAGATTCCGATGCTTCACTTCAGGTTTACCGTATACCTTTCACCTCCTTATTGGCGATGAAACACAGAAATCGCATCAGAATTTAATACAAAAGACACAATGCCGACTTAAGTACAAGAGGACTGACACTCTCACTTTCTACGATTTGAACGTCTCCTGTGAGTCACGTTTTAGATTCCGATGCTTCACTTCAAGATTACTGTATACCTTGCACCTTCTCATTGACGATGAAACACAGTAATTGCATCCGAATTTAATACAAAAGGCACAATGCCAACTTAAGTACAAGAGGACTGACACTCTCACTTTCTATGATTTGAACCTCACCTATGAGTCCAGATTTAGATTCCAATGCTTCACTTTAGCTTTACTGTATAGCTTGCACCTTCTTATTGACGATGAAACACAGAAACTGCATCCGAATTTAATACAAATGGCACAATGCTGACTTAAGTACAATAATACTGACACTCTCACTTTCAACGATTTGAACCTCTCCTGTGAGTCCAGTTTTAGATTCCGATGCTTCACTTCAGGTTTACTGTATACCTTGCACCATCTTATTGACGATGAAACACAAAAATTCCATCCGAATTTAATACAAAAGGCACAATGCCGTCTTAAGTGCAAGCGGACTGACAATCTCACTTTCTATGATTTGAATCTCTCCTGTGGGTCCAGTTTTAGATTCCGATGCTTCACTTTAGGTTTACAGTATACCTCGTAAATTCTTATTGACGATGAAACACAGAAATTGCTTCCGAATTTAATACAAAAGGCACAATGCCGACTTAAGTCCAAAAGGACTGACACTTTCACTTTCTATGATTTGAACCTCTCCTGTGAGTCCAGTTTTAGATTCCGATGCTTCACTTCAGGTTTACTGTATACCTTGCACCTTCTTATTGACGATGAAACACAGAAATTCCATCCGAATTCAATCCAAAAGGCACAATGCCGACTTAAGTACAAGAGGACTGACACTCTCACTTTCTACGATTTGAACCTCTCCTGTGAGTCCAATTTTAGATTCCGATGCTTCACTCAAGATTACTGTATCCCTTGGACCTTCTTATTGACGATGAAACACAGAAATTGCATCCGAATTTAATACAAAAGGCACAATGCCGACTTAAGTACAAGAGGACTGACACTCTCACTTTCTACGATTTGAACGTCTCCTGTGAGTCACGTTTTAGATTCCGATGCTTCACTTCAAGATTACTGTATACCTTGCACCTTCTCATTGACGATGAAACACAGTAATTGCATCCGAATTTAATACAAAAGGCACAATGCCAACTTAAGTACAAGAGGACTGACACTCTCACTTTCTATGATTTGAACCTCACCTATGAGTCCAGTTTTAGATTCCGATGCTTCACTTTAGCTTTACTGTATAGCTTGCACCTTCTTATTGACGATGAAACACAGAAACTGCATCCGAATTTAATACAAATGGCACAATGCTGACTTAAGTACAATAATACTGACACTCTCACTTTCAACGATTTGAACCTCTCCTGTGAGTCCAGTTTTAGATTCCGATGCTTCACTTCAGGTTTACTGTATACCTTGCACCTTCTTATTGACGATGAAACACAAAAATTGCATCCGAATTTAATACAAAAGGCACAATGCCGACTGACACTCTCACTTTCTACGATTTGAACCTCTCCTGTGGGTCCAGTTTTAGATTCCGATGCTTAACTTCAGGTTTACTGTATACCTCGTAAATTCTTATTGACGATGAAACACAGAAATTGCATCCGAATTTAATACAAAAGGCACAATGCCGACTTAAGTCAAAAGGACTGACACTTTCACTCTCTATGATTTGAACCTCTCCTGTAAGTCCAGTTTTAGATTCCGATGCTTCACTTCAGGTTTACTGTATACCTTGCACCTTCTTATTGACGATGAAACACAGAAATTCCATCCGAATTCAATACAAAAGGCACAATGCCGACTTAAGTACAAGAGGACTGACACTCTCACTTTCTACGATTTGAACCTCTCCTGTGAGTCCAGTTTTAGATTCCGATGCTTCACTTCAAGATTACTGTATACCTTGCACCTTCTTATTGACGATGAAACACAGAAATTGCATCCGAATTTAATACAAAAGGCAGAATGCCGACTTAAGTAGAAGAGGACTGACACTCTCACTTTCTACGATTTGAACCTCTCCTGTGAGTCCAGTTTTAGATTCCGATGCTTCAGTTCAGGTTTATTGTATCCCTTGGACCTTCTTATTGACCGTGAAACACAGAAATAGCACCTGAATTTAATACAAAAGGCACAATGCCGACTTAAGAACAAGAGGACTGACACTCTAACTTTCTATGATTTGAACCTCTCCTGTGAGTCCAGTTTTAGATTTCAATGCGTCACTTCAGGTTTTCTGTATACCTTTTACCTTCTAATTGACGATGAAACACAGAAATTGCATCCGAATTTAATACAAAACGCACAATGCCGACTTAAGTACAAGAGGACTGACACTCTCACTTTCTATGATTTAAACCTCTCCTGTGAGTCCAGTTTTAGATTCCGATGCTTCACTTCAGGTTTACTGTATCACTTGGACCTTCTTATCCACGATGAAACACAGAGTTTGCATCCGAATTTAATACAAAAGGCAAATTGCCGACTTAAGTATAAGTGGACTGACACTCTAACTATCTATGATTTGAACCTCTCGTGTGGGTCCAGTTTAATATTCCGATGCTTCACTTCAGGTTTACTGTATCCCCTGGACCTTGTTATTGACGATGAAACACAGAAATTGCATTCGAATTTAATACAAAAGGCACGATGCCGACTTAAGTACAAGAAGACTGACACTCTCACTCTCTATGTTTTGAACCTCTCCTGTGAGTCCAGTTTTAGATTACGATGCTTCACTTCTGGTTTACAGTATACCTTGCACCTTCTTATTGACGATGAGAGACGGAAATTGCATCCGAATGTCATGCAAAAGCTTAATGCCGAGGAGTTAAGTACAAGAGGACTGACTTTCTCACTTTCTATGATTTGAACCTCTCCTGTGAGTCCAGTTTTAGATTCCGATGCTTCACTTCAGGTTTACTGTATCCCTTGGACCTTCTTATTGACGATGATAGACAGAAATTGCATCCGAATGTAATACAAAAGGCACAATGCCGACTCAAGTACAAGAGGACTGACACTCTCACTTTCTATGATTTGAAACTCCCCTGTGAGACATGTTTTAGATCCCGATGCTTCACTTCAGGATTACTGTATAACTTGCACCTTCTTATTGACGATCAAACACAGAAATTGCATCCGAATTTAATACAAAAGGCACAATGCCGACTTAAGTACAACAGGACTGACACTCTCACTTTCTATGATTTGAACCTCTCAAGTTAGTCCAGTTTTAGATTCCCATGCTTCACTTCAGGTTTACTGTATACCTTGCACCTTCTTATTGACGATGAAACACAGAAATTGCATCGGAATTAAATTCAAAAGGCACAAAGCCGACTTAAGTACAAGAGGACTGACACTCTCACTTTCTATGATTTGAACCTCTCCTGTGAGTCCAGATTTAGATTCCGATGCTTCACTTCAGGTTTACTGTATACATTGCACCTTCTTATTGACGATGAAACACAGAAATTGTATCCGAATTTAATTAATACAAAAGGCACAATGCCGACTTAAGTACAAGCGGACTGACACTCTCACTTTCTATGATTTGAATCTCTCCGGTGAGTCCAGTTTTAGATTCCGATGTTTCACTTCAGGTTTACCGTATACCTTTCACCTCCTTATTGACGATGAAACACAAAAATTGCATCCGAATTTAATACAAAAGCACAATACCGACTTAAGTGCAAGCGGACTGACACTCTCACTTTCTATGATTTGAACCTCTCCTGTGGGTCCAGTTTCAGATTCCGATGCTTCACTTCAGGTTTACTGTATCCCTTGGACCTTCTTATTGACGATGAAACACAGAGTTTGCATCCGAATTTAATACAAAAGGCACAATGTTGACTTAAGTACAAGAGGACTGTCACCGTCACTTTCTATGATTTGAACCCGTCCTGTGAGTCCAGTTTTAGATTCCGATGCTTCACTTCAAGATTACTGTATACGTTGCACCTTCTCATTGACGATGAAACACAGTAATTGCATCCCAATTTAATACAAAAGGCACAATGCCAACTTAAGTACAAGAGGACTGACACTCCCACTTTCTATGATTTGAACCTCACCTATGAGTCCAGATTTAGATTCCAATGCTTCACTTTAGCTTTACTGTATAGCTTGCACCTTCTTATTGACGATGAAACACAGAAACTGCATCCGAATTTAATACAAATGGCACAATGCTGACTTAAGTACAATAATACTGACACTCTCACTTTCAACGATTTGAACCTCTCCTGTGAGTCCAGTTTTAGATTCCGATGCTTCACATCAGGTTTACTGTATACCTTGCACCTTCTTATTGACGATGAAACACAAAAATTCCATCCGAATTTAATACAAAAGGCACAATGCCGTCTTAAGTGCAAGCGGACTGACAATCTCACTTT